>NC_091282.1:878023420-878115920 GCF_032444005.1 Ranitomeya imitator | reverse complement strand
CTGCAAAAATACACCTGGATTTTCAAACTGTAGACCTTATGAAATTTGCAATGGATTTCAATCACTCTTGGATAATGTAAACTGGAACTGTGGGCAGCAACTAACAGAATGGTTTTTAACAGGGAGAAATGCTACATCTGGGTAAGATAAATGAAAAAAGCATATACCGAATTGGAGGAATAGGGCTAAGCAACAGCACATGCAAAAAAGACTTGCATATACGAATAGATCACAGACTGCAAAAAAAATGCCAACCATTCTGGGATGCATTAACAGAAGCATAGCGTCTAGATCACGTGAAGTAATTATCCCCCTCTACGTCTCGTTGGTCAGACCTCGTTTAGAATACGGTGTCCAGCTCTGGGCACCACATAAAAAAAACGAACAAGCTGGATCCATTTCAAAGGAGAGCGTCCAGAATGGCGAGTGGACTGCAAAGTATGTCCTACGAGGAACGGTTAAAGGATATCGGAATGTTCAGCTTGCAAAAGAGGAGACTTGTTAGCTGTCTATAAATATCTGAAAGGATGTCACACTGTAGAGGGATCAGCTTTTTTGCATAAGGAAAGACTAGAAGCTATGGAAGGAAACTGAATGGGAGGATCAGATTTTAGAAATACTTTTTGACAGTGAAGGTGATCAATGAGTAGAACAGGCTGCCATGAGAGGTGATGAGTTCTCCTTTCATGGAGTCTTAAGATAGAGGCCGGACAGACATCTGTCTGAGATGGTTTAATGAATCCTGCATTGAGCAAGGGGTTGGACGCGATGACCCTTGAGATCCCTTCCAACTCTTAACATTCTATGATAACGCTGCAATGCAAGTTCGCATTTAAAAAACTTGTGTAAAAATTCTGTAGCTAACTCCTCTATTGCAACATAGTGGATGATATCTACAGCATCTTCTGCAACACACTTCTTGTAAAACGGATACATTTTGGTCCTAAATTGGCGAACATTTTCAGACTGGTTCCATAGGGTGCTTTTATACCCAGTGTGTAAATTCAGCCATAGGATTCTGCGCCAAAATTCATGCAAAAAAAAAACCATCTCTAAAACTACCAATATCAGTGGGTAACCATATTGTATTTTTATTTAGTTGGTTTATTTTAGTGAGGCATTTTTAACCCCTTTCTGACATCAGGCTTACTAGTACGCCAATGTTGGACTTCCCCTGTTTGGTGCATGCTCCGGCGCTGAGCCCGCACATTTCCGGGCACATGTTAGGCGATATATACAGTTGACATGTGGCCGCAACAGCCGCGGGTGGAATCATGATTCACCCGCTCTGTTAACTAGCTAAATGCCGCTGTCAATTTCTGACAGCGGCATTTAACTCTCACTTCTGGTAGGCACGCCAGAAATCCCATTGGGTTACCACGTCACGTTATCGTGAGTCACCGAGAGGTTGGCATGACCACCAGAGTTCTCCAGCAGACCTCTATGGTTGTCACTGCCGGATTGTTATGAGTGCTGCCCGGTGGTCGGCGCAAATAGCAAGTGAGCAAGTCTTGCATACAGTCGATCGGATCAGTGCCTGTATGTAGCAGAGCCGATGAGATTATGACAGCTTCTAGTCTCCCATGGAGACTATTGAAGCATGACAAAAGTTTAAAACAAAATCACCCTCTCTTCGCCCCGTTCAAAATAAAACCATAAAAAAAAATCAAACATACACATATTTGGTATCACTGCGTTCAGAAGAGTCTGATCTATTACTATAAAAAAAATTTTTCCCTGATCGTTAAACTGTGTAGCGAGAAAAGTCAAAACACCAGAATTACATTTTTTTTGTCGCCACAACATTGCATTAAAATGCAGTAATGGGTGATCAAAAGATCGGTATCTGCACCAAAATGGTATTAAAAAAATGAGCTTGGCACGCAAAAATTAAGCCCTCACCCAACCCGAGATCACGAAAAGTGGAGACGCTGAGGGTCTTGGAAAATGGCACAATTTTTGTTAATTTTATTTAACAAACTTGAGTTTTTTTTCTTCACCACTTAAGTAAAAACGAACCTGGAAATGATTGGTGTCTATGAATTGGTAATGACCTAAAAAATCATAAAGGCAGGTCAATTTTAGCATTTAGTGAACACGGTAAAAAAAAAAAATAAAACTGGGATTGCACTGTTTTTGCAATTTCACCGCACTTGGAATTGTTTTTCTCTTTTTCCAGTACATGACATGGTAAAACCAATGGTATCATTCAAAAGTAAAACGTACCGCAAAAAACAAGTCCTCACATGGCCATATTGACTGAAAAATAAAAAATGGAAAATGGCCCTGTGTTATTTTAATGACCGTGCTGAGGCAAATAAAGTGACATGTCACCTTTGTAATAGGATTTCTCATAGAATCTGCACTAAGTTTTACACTAAAGTCAAATGTCTGGAAAAAGTGTCAACTGAAGGTGGTCAAAAACTGGATGGGTTTCTAACAACATGTTTTTGTTTTGCTTTTTCACCTTAAGATTAAAAAAAACTATGCGAACATACCCTAAGGCCATGTTCACACATTGAGTATTTGGTCAGTGTTTTACATCAGTATTTGTAAGCCAAAACCAGGAGTGGGTGATAAATACAGAAGTGGTGCACATGTTTCTGTTATACTTTTCCTCTATTTGTTCCGCTCCTGGTTTTGGCTACAAATACTGATGTCAAATACTGACCAAATACTGATAGTGTGAATGTGGCCTAACAGGTTGTGTATGTAGGTGACGGCTCAGCTGGATTGGTACTATGCTAAGAGCAGAGGATCCGTATCATTCATCCTCTCCATACATAAAGTTCGTTTGTGTACATTGCCGATGATGTAACATTCTGCACATGACCGCCCCTTTCTGACATTGGTCACTGCTCTGCAGCTATCGGGTGGGCTTATGGAGCATTGATCATGACACCGTATTAGAAAATCGCTGCAGGGCACGGACTGATGATATTGACAACCAAGCCCAGTAATGTTAAGGCAACACAAGGTCACACTACACCATCTTTGTGAAAAGCAGGCTTATGAGGGAACATACTGCACCAAGTAAAGGTGTGGAATGATGAATGTCCTCGGTGCTGTGGTTTCCCACCTATGGCTCGCCAGCTCTTGTAAAATTGCAAGAGACCCACTTAAAATTGAGAAGCTGGGTTCACACTAGCCATTTTGTTGAGTTGGGGGGGTGGGGGAAGGGTGGACCCTGATTTTAAACATTTATGGAGATGATTTGAAGATGGGCACTTTATTAGTTTGAGTACCAATACAAAGAATTAATATCTATTTGTGCTTAAAAAAAATAAACACCCCATTTGTTACAGTAACTGCAATTTTTGTTCCACTATAAGAATGGTTACCAAATGTGTTTTGGGGTATCCCGTCTTGCCCCTGACATCAGATTACAGAGAAAAAGAGACTTGGGCATATTGGATTTCAACATGCCCCATCCTTTTGTGGAAGAGAAGCTACTGCCCAAGGTGTCAGTCAGCGGCTTTTCCCACTGAACATGGAAGTAACGGGCGTGTGCACCTTAGGTTGGATCGTAGATAAGGCCCCTTTCACATCAGTTTTTTGCTATCAGTCTCAATCCGTCTAAGTTTTTTAAAAAACGGATCCGGCGACTGATGCCACTGGATCCGTTTTTTTCTCATAGACTTGTATTAGCGACGGATGGCCTCACATTTCATCCGTCATTTGCTGGATCCGTCGAGAATTTTGTCCAGCGTGTACATCAAAAAATCAGTGACTGATTCGTCGCCGGCCATCATTTGCTAGAATGGAAGCCTATGGGTGCCAGATCCATCAAATGATGGTATCCAGCAACAGATTCCATTTTAACTGAGCATGCTCCGATTTATTTAGGATCCAATTAGCCAGATCCGCTGGTTGGATCCGGCGAAAAAACGGATCCATCACATCAGTTTTTCACAATCTGCGATGGATCCGTCGAATCAATGGATTGTGACTGACGGCAAAAAACTGATGTGTGAAAGGGGCCTAGGTGAAAAGCAGGCTTTTGCTATACAGCATGCTGACACCGCTCTGAAGCCGACAATGCAGCTACTGACCATGCTTCTGATCCGAACTGTCAATATGGGAGAGCACTGCCCCCAGAAACTGGGAGGTTCCTGAAGAAACAACATGAGCACAAAGTTTTAAAGGGTTTTCTACAAGAATAATGGGTCAGTCTTGTGATCTACTGTGCTAGGGGACATAATATCTTACGAATGCTCCATTTCTGGGGCGGCTGAGGGCTGATGTTGGCAGTCTGGGATGGGGGGGGCAATATCTCAGGCCCCTTCCCAGGCTATTAATATCCCCCCACAGCTGTCTGTTTAGCCTTTTGCTGGTTGGAATTTATAGGGGGACCCTGCGTCGTTTTTGTTCACCAGGAAAGGCTAAGCAAGATTCTGTGAGCTGTTGTTAATAGCCTGGAAACCTTTTGGGGTATTGTCCTTTTTCCCAGGCTATAAACATCAGCCCCCAGCCATGGGCTTTTCCCCCTTAATTCTTTAACACAGAAGGGACACAGCTGCTGCGGAATACAGCTCCCATCATTGCAGGCGCAGGTAAGTCTCACCCTGAAGACACATGTCCTCTGTGTGTCATCATTGTACACCTGTGCGGCACGTGTTTTGTCCGTGCTGCTGATAAAAAAAAAAAAAAAACAAACTGGCATGTTTGTGGGTTTTTCACACGTCGTGCAGGTGTTCTTGGATGTGAACGGAGGAAATTTTCAGCACCTGCTTTAATACATCAAAACCATGGTATGTACCATCCAAATTTCAGTACAGTCAACAGTATTTTTAAGAAGTTACAGCAATTTTTCAAGGTAAAATGGCAAGTCAATAACCGTGTATAAATGTTATTCTATTGGCTCGCTTTTGTTATCTGCACCTCAAAAACATTTCTAGAATTCAACCTTTTCTTACTTTCGACTCTGCAAAAATTCTCACTGTTTCACTTATTCATTCTCGTCTGGACTATTGTAACTCTCTACTAATCGGCCTCCCTCTTACCAAACTTTCCCCGCTCCAATCTGTCCTGAGTGATGCTGCCAGGATCATATTCCTCACCAACCGTTACACCGATGCCTCTACCCTGTGCCAGTCATTACACTGGTTATCCATCCACTCCAGAATCCAGTACAAAACTGCTACCCTCATCCACAAAGCTCTCCATGGATCAGCACCACCCTACATCTCCTCTCTGGTCTCAGTCTACCACCCTACCCGTGCCCTCCGCTCCGCTAATGACCTCAGGTTAGCATCCTCAATAATCAGAACCTCCCACTCCCGTCTCCAAGACTTTACACGTGCTGCTCCGATTCTTTGGAATGCATTACCCAGGGTAATACGATTAATCCCCAATCCCCACAGTTTTAAGCGTGCCCTAAACGCATTTGTTCAGACTGGCCTACCGCCTCAACACATTAACCTAACTATCCTTGTGTGGCCCATTCAAAATTTTCACCATAACCAGGACCCTTGTATCATGTTCTCGTACGCCTTATGCATTTAATAGCCCTCTGTGTCGGTACTTTTACGTATTCTGGCTGATAACCGGTTCATGCAGCTTTACATGAACACCCGATCCTTACACCATGGCTGGTCCGAGCAACGAAAGCAATTACCTCCACCTTTTGTGTCTCCCCTATTTCCTCATAGATTGTAAGCTTGCGAGCAGGGCCCTCATTCCTCTTAGTATCTGTTGCTTATGTGATTATTGTTATGCTGTAATGTCTTTTATTGCATGTACAAGTCCCCTCTAAAATGTAAAGTGCTGCTGAATATGGTGGTGCTATAGAAATAAAATTGTTATTATTCTACTGTTATAAATGTAGGACATGTATTGCGCCAAACCCAAAATAACCACCAGGTGGCAGCATTGCTCAGCAAATATGTATTTATTATGTATTTACTCACTGGTGATAGTTACTGAACTTAAAAAATAAGTTAATATCAAACAAGGGCTATGTTTATACCTCCATTAGATTTTCACAAAAACAGAACAGGACCTTTGGAAGTCAGTAGGATCTTTCCGAATCCGTTAATTTCAAATGTTTAAAATGTGACACTATAAACAAAAACTGTGGAGATATGGAAGGTAGTACTATGGTGGCTCAGTGGTTAGCACTGTAGCTTTGCAGCACTGCGATCCTGGGTACAAATCCCATCAAGGGCAACATCTGCAAGGAGCTTGTATGTTCTCCCCGTGTCTGCGTGGGTTTCTTCCCTAAACTGATGGGGCTTTAGTTTGTGAGCCCCAATGGGGACACTGATGAAAAAGTGAAAAAAACTTTATTCAGGCATAGCAAGCCATATTAAAAACATGAAAATCCTTACGTGCTTCAGGTTCATGCAGCACCCTTAGTCATAGGAAGGCTTTTCATGTTTTTAATATGGTTTGCTATGCCTGAATAAACTTTTTTTCATCAGTGGTGTGCCGCTTATCCTCTTTCCTATTTGGCTGTGCCCACAAGCCTTGCGAGCACACACCTGCATTCTGCCTACCCATTTGGTGCTGCATGTGGATCCCGTTGAAGCTCCCAGACCTTCTTCTGTATAATTAAAAATGTCAGCTAGGTGCACAAAAAATAAGCCCTCACCCAACCCGAGATCACGAAAAATGGAAACGCTATAGGTATCGGAAAATGGCGCAAAATTTTATTTTTTAACAAACTTTGGAATTGTTTTCACCATTTACATAAAGAACCTAGACATGTTTGGTGTCTGTGTTCACTGGGTGTAAATACTTTTTCAAGGCACTTTATATATCCACTAGCTATTGAACCCGTTCTACGCCCGGGTGGCGAGCATTTATATTGGTATATGGTCTCCATCCTGTCATGTGCTGCTCCATCCTGCGTCCCCATCCTGTCATGTGCTGCACCCATCCTGCGTCCCCATCCTGTCATGTGCTGCACCCATTCTGCGTCCCCATCTTGTCATGTGCTGCTCCATCCTGCGTCCCCATCCTGTCATGTGCTGCACCCATCCTGCGTCCCCATCCTGTCGTGCTGCACCCATCCTGCGTCCCTATCCTGTCATGTGCTGCACCCATCCTGCGTCCCCATCCTGTCATGTGCTGCACCCATCCTGCGTCCCCATCCTGTCATGTGCTGCACCTATCCTGCGCCCCCATCCTGTCATGTGCAGCACCCATCCTGCGTCCCCATCTTGTCATGTGCTGCACCCATCCTGCATCCCCATCCTGGTATGTGCTGCACCCATCCTGCGTCCCCATCCTGTCATGTGCTGCACCCATCCGGGGGCCTGAGCAGGCGGGGACACCGGCGCGCTGTGGGGGTCAGGTGTCGGTATCGCCGCCAGCTCAGGCCCCCCAGCACTTACTATATTCACCTGTCCTGCGTTCCACCGCATTAAGCGCGTCATCGCGCCCTCTGAACTGAAGGTCACAGGCCGAAGACCGGGAAGATGGCGGTGCTCAGCGGTGGAATGCAGGACAGGTGAATATGGCCGATACTCACCCTCCTGGGGGTCCCTGCTTCTCTGTTGGAGATTGCGGTGTGCGTTCAGTGTGAATGCATACCGCGATCTCCCGGGAGCGTCACTCTGTGAGGCCCAGACTGCGCCGGCGCTTGCGCCTGCGCAGTCTATAAAGGCTTCGGACAGAGTGACGCTCCCAGCGTTATATTATAGATATTGAAGCCCTTTAGTGTTCTCATCAGCAATTTTAAGGCCATTATAGAGTATGATGTTCCCAAAAATGTGTCCACCCACACATAAACTGAGTATGGTAACCTTACATTGACCCCCCACACAATTTTACCCCACACATACAGTATAGTACCTAACAGTTTGACGCTTCCACTCAGTGTGAGGGCCCCCACATCCTATCACACAGTATGAAGACCCCACACATAAGGAGGGCCCTCACACAGAATGAGGGCTCCCAAAGCCTCACTCAGTATGGAGTCCCGTTTAGTATGGAATCCCTCATAGTTCCTCACTCAGTATGGGAGTTCCCACTTAGTATTGGATGCCCCTGGCTCTCCATCAGTATAAAAGCCCCCTTTCAGTATACTGGCCCCCTCCAGTTCTTCTCTCAGGATCATGGCCCCACCAGCTCTTCAGTCAGTGTTATAGCACTTACCAACACCTACTCGGTATGATTGGCCCACACTAGCCCCCATCATAGTTATGATGTAACTACCGTATTTTTCGCTTTATGAGACGCACCTGATTATAAGACGCACCCCCAAATTTGGTGAAGAAAAAGAGAAAAAAATATTTTTTTATGTTAAATGGGGGTCTGTCTTATAATTCCAGTGTCTGTCTTACAAATCATATGTCCCTCATCCTGGTATCTATATAACCCCCATCCTGTCGGTCACATGCCCCCCTGATCACTATATGCCCCCCTGTGCTGCTGGCAGACACATGCCCCCCTGGTCACTATATGCCCCCCTGTGCTGCTGGCAGGCACATGCCCCCCTGGTTCACTATATGCCCCCCTGTGCTGCTGGCAGGCACATGCCCCCCTGGTTCACTATATGCCCCCCTGTGCTGCTGGCAGGCACATGCCCTCTTGGGTCACTATATGCCCCTCTGCTGGCAGGCACATGCCCCCCCAGTCACAATATGCCCTCTTGTGCTGGCAGGGACATGCCCCCCTGTGCTGCTGGCAGGTACATGCCCCCCTGGTCACAATATGCCCCCTGTGCTGCTGACAGGTACAGCCCCCCCATCACTATATGCCTCCTGTGCTGCTAGCAGACACATGCCCCCTGTGCTGCTAGCAGACACATGCCCCCCGTGCTGCTAGCAGACACATGCCCCCTCTGTGCTGCTAGCAGACACATCCCCCCCTGTGCTGCTGGCAGACACATGCCCCCACTGTGCTGCTGGCAGACACATGCCCCCCTGTACTGCTGGCAGACACATGCCCCCTTGTACTGCTTGCAGACTAATGCCCCCCCTGTGCTGCTGGCAGATACATGCCCCCCTGTACTGCTGGCAGACTCATGCCTAGGGTTGAGCGACCTTGACCTTTTTAGAGTCGAGCCGTGTTTCGCGAAACCAGACTATCTTAGAAGTCGAGTCGAGTGGAATCGGCCGATTATCGCGAAAAGTCGGGTATCGCCCGAAACACGAAACCCAATGCAAGTCAATGGGGGAGCATAGTCGGCAGTGAGTGGAGGCCAGGAAAACACCTACACTGCCCATTTTAATGGCAAAAACATCCATTCTTGTTAAAGAAGCTTGTCAATCGTAATTTACCTTATAATAATTGGAAGGCATTTGAAATTGGGGGTCATTTGGCTAAAGTTGTGGGGGGTAGGGCTGGTTCAAGTAATTAGTGGGCCCAGTAAATCTGGACCACGTCACAGCAGTGGAGCAGGGAGAGGTAAGTATTTAAACTTTGCAAGTGCTGTGATCCTGAGCAAGCAGGGGGGGCCCACTCGTTGGCATTGGCACTGGCACAGGGCCCCTCAAAGTACAGCGGTGTGTTTGCACGGCGGGGGCGCCTCCCACCGGCAGCAACACTTTTGCGTACTATGAGAGGCCCTGTGCCAGTGACGTCGCCAACTAGTATTCCTCCCCCCACCTGATGAAGGAACCTGCACTTTCATCTGCACCTTCCTCTTTGTCCCCGTGTAAGGTGGTATGGTATGCGGGAAGAGGAACCTGACTTTCAGCAGGGTCACAATCTTGCTGTGTAGCGTGCACGGGGAATTTTGCGTTATGGGTCAATGTACCAGCAGACTCATCTATCACTGGCTGGGCAATGGGCAGGATGAGGAGGAAACACAGATATAGGCCCAAAGAATAAAGTTGGCTAAATGCAGTTCAAAATTGGTAACACAGGACTAACCAGGGGGCATTGCAGTGGAGGACAACTGGAATGAGAGGCTGAAACAGAGAGTAGGCTCAAATCAGTAAGTAGTCGAAATGCAGTTCAAAATTGGCAACCGTAGTAAACAGGCGGCACAGCTTTGTTCAGTGGAGGAGAACAGCAAGGAGTGGCAGACACCGATAGTAGGCCCCAAACCAACTAGTACGCCAAATGCAGTTGTTCCATTTAACCACAATTTAATGAGAGCCTGAAGATAGAAGCTCAGGAAAGGCAACCTGGAGAACACCTTGGAGTGGAACACACCATCTCTCTACACCCCATACCCAATTTGTAGGCCTAATGCAGCGTAGTTTCCAACAACTACTAAACGAGAGCATGAAGATTGAAGCTCAGGAAAGGCAACCTGGAGAACACCTTGGAGTGGAACACACCATCTCTCTACACCCCATACCCAATTTGTAGGCCTAATGCAGTGTAGTTTCCAACAACTACTAAACGAGAGCCAGAAGATCGAAGCTCAGGAAAGGCAACCTGGAGAACACCTTGGAGTGGAACACACCATCTCTCTACACCCCATACCCAATTTTTAGGCCTAATGCAGCATAGTTTCCAACAACTACTAAACGAGAGCATGAAGATTGAAGCTCAGGAAAGGCAACCTGGAGAACACCTTGGAGTGGAACACACCATCTCTCTACACCCCATACCCAATTTGTAGGCCTAATGCAGCGTAGTTTCCAACAACTACTAAACGAGAGCATGAAGATTGAAGCTCAGGAAAGGCAACCTGGAGAACACCTTGGAGTGGAACACACCATCTCTCTACACCCCATACCCAATTTGTAGGCCTAATGCAGCGTAGTTTCCAACAACTACTAAACGAGAGCATGAAGATCGAAGCAATGGAGAGGAAACCTGGGGAACACCTTGGAGTGGAACACACCATCTCTCTACACCCCATACCCAATTTGTAGGCCTAATGCAGTGTAGTTTTCTACAACTATTAAACGAGAGTCGGAAGACCGAAGCAATGTGGACGAAACCTGGGGAACACCTTGGAGTGGAACACACCATCTCTCTACACCCCATACCCAATTTGTAGGCCTAATGCAGTGTAGTTTCCAACAACTACTAAACGAGAGCCAGAAGATCGAAGCAATGGAGAGGAAACCTGGGGAACACCTTGGAGTGGAACACACCATCTCTCTACACCCCATACCCAATTTGTAGGCCTAATGCAGCGTAGTTTCCAACAACTACTAAACGAGAGCCAGTAGATCGAAGCAATGGAGAGGAAACCTGGGGAACACCTTGGAGTGGAACACACCATCTCTCTACACTCCATACCCAATTTGTAGGCCTAATGCAGCATAGTTTCCAACAACTACTAAACGAGAGCCAGAAGATCGAAGCAATGGAGAGGAAACCTGGGGAACACCTTGGAGTGGAACACACCATCTCTCTACACCCCATACCCAATTTGTAGGCCTAATGCAGTGTAGTTTCCAACAACTACTAAACGAGAGCCAGAAGATCGAAGCTCAGGAAAGGCAACCTGGAGAACACCTTGGAGTGGAACACACCATCTCTCTACACCCCATACCCAATTTGTAGGCCTAATGCAGCGTAGTTTCCAACAACTACTAAACGAGAGCATGAAGATTGAAGCTCAGGAAAGGCAACCTGGGGAACACCTTGGAGTGGAACACACCATCTCTCTACACCCCATACCCAATTTGTAGGCCTAATGCAGTGTAGTTTCCAACAACTACTAAACGAGAGCCAGAAGATCGAAGCTCAGGAAAGGCAACCTGGAGAACACCTTGGAGTGGAACACACGATCTCTCTACACCCCATACCCAATTTGTAGGCCTAATGCAGTGTAGTTTCCAACAACTACTAAACGAGAGCCAGAAGATCGAAGCTCAGGAAAGGCAACCTGGAGAACACCTTGGAGTGGAACACACCATCTCTCTACACCCCATACCCAATTTGTAGGCCTAATGCAGTGTAGTTTCCAACAACTACTAAACGAGAGCCAGAAGATCGAAGCTCAGGAAAGGCAAAATGGAGAACACCTTGGAGTGGAACACACCATCTCTCTACACCCCATACCCAATTTGTAGGCCTAATGCAGCGTTGTTTCCAACAACTACTAAACGAGAGCATGAAGATTGAAGCAATGGAGAGCAAACCTGGGGAACACCTTGGGGAGGCAGACACCGTTAGTAGGCCATACCAAAGTTGTACACCCAATGCAGTTTTAAAATTCCTAGAGGCTGAAAACAAGACTATTGACGCTCAGCTTTTTTCAAAGGAACACAGCTGAATTGAGTGGCGCAGACAGACACAGGTAGTAGGACTCAAACCAAAAATGTGGCTCACTGCAGCAGGAAAAAGTTACAGGGGTACACAAGCTGCAGCGCTCTGGGCAGTGGAGGACAAGTTCAATAGTGAACCGCAGACAGACTTTGTACGCCTACTATTAAAAAAAGGATGCTCTATGCAATTATAAATAGGTTCTAGGGGTACACGGGCAGCAGTGGTGTGGTCAGTGGAGGCCTAGTGGAAGGAGTGACCGCAGACAGGCATCGAAGGCCTAAAATAATAACACATGGCTGTAGGCAATTTTAAATTGGTTCCAGGGGTACACGGGCAGCAGTGGCCTGGTCAGTGTAGTAGTAGTAGAAAGAACGGACCGCAGACAGGCATCGAAGGCCTAAAATAAAAAAATTGGGCTGGCTGTAGGCAATTTTAAATTGGTTCCAGGGGTACACGGGCAGCAGTGGTGTGGTCAGTGGAGGCATATTGTAAGGAGTGACCGCAGACAGGCATCGAAGGCCTAAAATAATAACACATGGCTGTAGGCAATTTTAAATTGGTTCCAGGGGTACACGGGCAGCAGTGGTGTGGTCAGTGGAGGCCTAGTGGAAGTAGTGACCGCAGACAGGCATGGAAGGCCTAAAATAAAAAAATTGGGCTGGCTGTAGGCAATTTTAAATTGGTTCCAGGGGTACACGGGCAGCAGTGGTGTGGTCAGTGGAGGCCTAGTGGAAGGAGTGACCGCAGACAGGCATCGAAGGCCTAAAATAATAACACATGGCTGTAGGCAATTTTAAATTGGTTCCAGGGGTACACGGGCAGCAGTGGCCTGGTCAGTGTAGTAGTAGTAGAAAGAACGGACCGCAGACAGGCATCGAAGGCCTAAAATAAAAAAATTGGGCTGGCTGTAGGCAATTTTAAATTGGTTCCAGGGGTACACGGGCAGCAGTGGTGTGGTCAGTGGAGGCATATTGTAAGGAGTGACCGCAGACAGGCATCGAAGGCCTAAAATAATAACACATGGCTGTAGGCAATTTTAAATTGGTTCCAGGGGTACACGGGCAGCAGTGGTGTGGTCAGTGGAGGCCTAGTGGAAGGAGTGACCGCAGACAGGCATCGAAGGCCTAAAATAAAAAAAATTGGGCTGGCTGTAGGCAATTTTAAATTGGTTCCAGGGGTACACGGGCAGCAGTGGTGTGGTCAGTGGAGGCCTAGTGGAAGGAGTGACCGCAGACAGGCATCGAAGGCCTAAAATAATAACACATGGCTGTAGGCAATTTTAAATTGGTTCCAGGGGTACACGGGCAGCAGTGGCCTGGTCAGTGTAGTAGTAGTAGAAAGAACGGACCGCAGACAGGCATCGAAGGCCTAAAATAAAAAAATTGGGCTGGCTGTAGGCAATTTTAAATTGGTTCCAGGGGTACACGGGCAGCAGTGGTGTGGTCAGTGGAGGCATATTGTAAGGAGTGACCACAGACAGGCATCGAAGGCCTAAAATAATAACACATGGCTGTAGGCAATTTTAAATTGGTTCCAGGGGTACACGGGCAGCAGTGGTGTGGTCAGTGGAGGCCTAGTGGAAGTAGTGACCGCAGACAGGCATCGAAGGCCTAAAATAAAAAAATTGGGCTGGCTGTAGGCAATTTTAAATTGGTTCCAGGGGTACACGGCAGCAGTGGTGTGGTCAGTGGAGGCCTAGTGGAAGGAGTGACCGCAGACAGGCTTCGAAGGCCTAACATAACAAAAATGTCAATACAATGGTATTGTCAGTGGCAGGCATTGAAGGATGTCAGCGCATAGACTAAACATTGGTGGAGCTGTGAGATAATTTTGCAAGTGGTAGAGCACTGTTTGAGCTGGGGGGGGGGGGAACTGTCTTGTGGCCGGCGCTACAGGCCCAGGGCCCCTCATATTACAACGGTGTGTCTGACGTTGGGTGCGCACCACCACCGCCAGAGACACTTTATTGTACTAGGAGGGACCCAGTGGCAGTGCCGTCGACCAAAAGCGGGCACACCCACCTCTTCAGACAAACAGCACTCTCACGGGTGCTGTCGCCAAGTGTCGATACCACGGCCCCGTGTGGGGAGTTTGGCCATTTAGTGAGGTGTAAACAAGTCGTATGCTGGACAATCAGGTGCAGAAAATTACGAGATTGGAAAAGGCATTCAGAATAGTCCACAGGCAAGACCTTTTCATAGGAAAGCTAGGTGTCAGCCGGGCAAGGTGGGGCAAAAGATTTTGAAATCCAGTTGTGGTTCATTTTAATGAAGGTTAGATCATCTACATTTTGGGTAGCCAGACGAGTCCTTTTTTCTGTTAGTATTGAACCTGCAGCACTGAATACTCTTTCTGATAGGACACTAGCTGCCGGGCAAGCAAGCTCCTGCAATGCATATTCTGCCAATTCTGGCCAGGTGTCTAATTTTGATGCCCAGTAATCAAATGGGAATGACGGTTGAGGGAGAACATCGATAAGGGATGAAAAATAGTTTGTAACCATACTGGACAAATGTTGTCTCCTGTCACTTTGAATTGATGCTGCAGTACCTGTCCTGTCTGCGGTCATAGCAAAATCACTCCACAACCTGGTCAGAAAACCCCTCTGGCCAACGCCACTTCTGATTTCTGCCCCTCTAACTCCTCTGGTCTGCTGGCCCCTGCAGCTCGTGTGAGAACGATCACGGGCGCTGTGTGCAGGGAATGCCAGAAGCAAACGGTCAACAAGAGTTGATTGTTTGGTTGCTAATATTAGTTCCAAGTTCTCATGTGGCATTATATTTTGCAATTTGCCTTTATAGCGAGGATCAAGGAGGCAGGCCAACCAGTAATCGTCATCGTTCATCATTTTAGTTATGCGTGTGTCCCTTTTGAGGATACGTAAGGCATAATCCGCCATGTGGGCCAAAGTTCCAGTTCTCAAATCTGCGGTTGTGCTTGGTTGAGGGGCAGTTTCAGGCAAATCCACGTCACTTGTGTCCCTCCAAAAACCAGAACCCGGCCTTGCCGCGCCACCAATTTCCAGTGGCCCCGGAAAAGCTTCCTCATTAAAAATATAATCATCCCCATCATCCTCCTCGTCCTCCTCCTCCTCTTCGCCCGCTAACTCGTCCTGTACACTGCCCTGGCCAGACAATGGCTGACTGTCATCAAGGCTTTCCTCTTCCTCAGCTGCAGACGCCTGATCCTTTATGTGCGTCAAACTTTGCATCAGCAGACGCATTAGGGGGATGGTCATTCTTATTATGGCGTTATCTGCACTAACCAGCCGTGTGCATTCCTCAAAACACTGAAGGACTTGACACATGTCTTGAATCTTCGACCACTGCACACCTGACAACTCCATGTCTGCCATCCTACTGCCTGCCCGTGTATGTGTATCCTCCCACAAAAACATAACAGCCCGCCTCTGTTCGCACAGTCTCTGAAGCATGTGCAGTGTTGAGTTCCACCTTGTTGCAACGTCTATGATTAGGCGATGCTGGGGAAGGTTCAAAGAACGCTGATAGGTCTGCATACGGCTGGAGTGTACGGGCGAACGGCGGATATGTGTGCAATGTCCACGCACTTTGAGGAGCAGGTCGGATAACCCCGGATAACTTTTGAGGAAGCACTGCACCACCAGGTTTAAGGTGTGAGCCAGGCAAGGAATGTGTTTCAGTTGGGAAAGGGAGATGGCAGCCATGAAATTCCTTCCGTTATCACTCACTACCTTGCCTGTCTCAAGATCTACAGTGCCCAGCCACGACTGCGTTTCTTTCTGCAAGAACTCGGACAGAACTTCCGCGGTGTGTCTGCTGTCGCCCAAACACTTCATAGCCAATACAGCCTGCTGATGTTTGCCAGTAGCTGCCCCATAATGGGAGACCTGGTGTGCAACAGTGGCAGCTGCGGATGGAGTGGTTGTGCGACTGCGGTCTGTGGACGAGCTCTCGCTTCTGCAGGAGGACGAAGAGGAGGAGGAGGGGGTGCGAACGGCTACAGCCAACTGTTTCCTAGACCGTGGGCTAGGCAGAACTGTCCCAAACTTGCTGTCCCCTGTGGACCCTGCATCCACAACATTCACCCAGTGTGCCGTGATGGACACGTAACGTCCCTGGCCATGCCTACTGGTCCATGCATCTGTTGTCAGGTGCACCTTTGTGCTCACAGATTGCCTGAGTGCATGGACGATGCGCTCTTTAACATGCTGGTGGAGGGCTGGGATGGCTTTTCTGGAAAAAAAGTGTCGACTGGGTAGCTCGTAGCGTGGTACAGCGTAGTCCATCAGGGCTTTGAAAGCTTCGCTTTCAACTAACCGGTAGGGCATCATCTCTAACGAGATTAGTCTAGCTATGTGGGCGTTCAAACCCTGTGTACGCGGATGCGAGGCTAAGTACTTCCTTTTTCTAACCATAGTCTCATGTAGGGTGAGCTGGACTGGAGAGCTGGAGATCGTGGAACTAGCGGGGGTGCCGGTGGACATGGCAGACTGAGAGACGGTGGGAGATGGTATTGTTGCCGCCAGTGCCCTAGATGCAGTGTTTCCTACTACAAAACTGGTGATTCCCTGACCCTGACTGCTTTGGCCTGGCAAAGAAACCTGCACAGATACTGCAGGTGGTGCGGAAAATGGTGGCCCTACACTGCCGGAAGGGATGTTGCGTTGCTGACTAGCTTCATTGGCCGAGGGTGCTACAACCTTAAGGGACGTTTGGTAGTTAGTCCAGGCTTGCAAATGCATGGTGGTTAAATGTCTATGCATGCAACTTGTATTGAGACTTTTCAGATTCTGTCCTCTGCTTAAGGTAGTTGAACATTTTTGACAGATGACTTTGCGCTGATCAATTGGATGTTGTTTAAAAAAATGCCAGACTGCACTCTTTCTAGCATCGGATACCTTTTCAGGCATTGCAGACTGAGCTTTAACCGGATGGCCACGCTGTCCTCCAACAGGTTTTGGCTTTGCCACGCGTTTTGGGCAAGATACGGGCCCGGCAGATGGAACCTGTTGCGATGTTGATGCCTGCTGCGGCCCCTCCTCCTCCGCTTCAGAACTGCTGCCGCCTGCACCCTGTTCCCCCAATGGCTGCCAATCGGGGTCAAGAACTGGGTCATCTATTACCTCTTCTTGTAGCTCGTGTGCAACTTCGTCTGTGTCACCGTGTCGGTCGGTGGTATAGCGTTCGTGATGGGGCAACATAGTCTCATCAGGGTCTGATTCTTGATCATTACCCTGCGAGGGCAATGTTGTGGTCTGAGTCAAAGGACCAGCATAGTAGTCTGGCTGTGGCTGTGCATCAGTGCACTCCATGTCAGATTCAACTTGTAATGGGCATGGACTGTTAACTGCTTCACTTTCTAAGCCAGGGACGGTATGTGTAAAGAGCTCCATGGAGTAACCCGTTGTGTCGCCTGCTGCATTCTTCTCTGTTGTTGTTTTTGCTGAAGAGGACAAGGAAGCGACTTGTCCCTGACCGTGAACATCCACTAACGACGCGCTGCTTTGACATTTACCAGTTTCACGAGAGGAGGCAAAAGAGCTAGAGGCTGAGTCAGCAAGTTAAGCCAAAACTTGCTCTTGCTGCTCCGGCTTTAAAAGCGGTTTTCCTACTCCCAGAAAAGGGAGCGTTCGAGGCCTTGTGTAGCCAGACGACGAACCTGGCTCCACAGCTCCAGACTTAGGTGCAATATTTTTTTTCCCACGACCAGCTGATGCTCCACCACTACCACTACCCTCATTACCAGCTGACAATGAACGCCCCCGGCCACGACCTCTTCCACCAGACTTCCTCATTGTTTTAAAAACGTAACCAAACTAACGGTATTTGTTGCTGTCACACAACTTACACGGTGAGCTATAACTTCAGTATGATTTAGCTACCCCTTTACAGGTGAGTGAGACCACAACGAAAATCAGGCACAATGTTACACACTCTGTTGTTGGTGGCAACAAATGAGAGAGATGCCACACACGCAGGACTGTCACTGAAGCACAAATGTAAATATTAATCTCCCACTGATTTGATTTTTTTTTTTTTCAGGGAGACGTTAGGAAAAAAAAAAAATAGAATAAAATGATTTTTTCAGGAAGAATTTAGAAACCAAATAAAATAAAATGATTTTTTCAGGGAGAATTTAGAAAACAAATAAAACAAAAAAAGGCTTTCTATGGCCCACTGAGTGAGAGATGACGCACACAGGAGACAGGAGTGGCACACAAGCCCAGAGGCCAATATTTATCTCCCACTGATTGATGTAGTGATTTTTTCAGGTAGATTTTGGAACCCAAATCAAGCTAAAAAAATAATAGGCTTTCTATGGCCCACAATTGGAGAGAGAGAGAGAGATGGCACACCCAGGAGTCAAGACTGGCACACAAGCAGAAAGGGCAATATTAATCTCCCACTGATTTGATTTTTTTTTTTTTTTCAGGGAGACTTTAGGAAAAAAAAATAATAGAATAAAATGATTTTTTCAGGAAGAATTTAGAAACCAAATAAAATAAAATGATTTTTTCAGGGAGAATTTAGAAAACAAATAAAACAAAAAAAGGCTTTCTATGGCCCACTGAGTGAGAGATGACGCACACAGGAGTCAGGAGTGGCACACAAGCCCAGAGGCCAATATTTATCTCCCACTGATTGATGTAGTGATTTTTTCAGGTAGATTTTGGAACCCAAATCAAGCTAAAAAAATAATAGGCTTTCTATGGCCCACAATTGGAGAGAGAGAGAGAGATGGCACACCCAGGAGTCAAGACTGGCACACAAGCAGAAAGGGCAATATTAATCTCCCACTGATTTGATTTTTTTTTTTTTCAGTGAGACTTTAGGAAAAAAAAATAATAGAATAAAATGATTTTTTCAGGAAGAATTTAGAAACCAAATAAAATAAAATGATTTTTTCAGGGAGAATTTAGAAAACAAATAAAAGAAAAAATAGGCTTTCTATGGCCCACGGAGTGAGAGATGACGCACACAGGAGTCAGGAGTGGCACACAAGCCCAGAGGCCAATATTTATCTCCCACTGATTGATTTATTGATTTTTTCAGGTAGAATTTAGAACCCAAATCAACCAAAAAAATAAATAGGCTTTCTATGGCCCACTATTTGTGAGAGAGATGGCACGCTCAGGACTGGCACACAAGCCCAGAGGCCAATATTAATCTCCCACTTTTTTTTTTTGTTCCAGGGAAAATTTATAAACCCAATAAAAAAAATAATAAATAGGCTTTCTATGGCCCACTATCTGAGAGAGAGAGATGGCACGCTTAGGACTGGCACACAAGCCCAAAGGCCAATATTAATCTCCCACTGATTGATTTATTGATTTTTTCAGGTAGAATTTAGAACCCAAATAAAGCAAAAAAAAAATAATAGGCTTTCTATGGCCCACTGAGTGAGTGATGATGCACACAGGAGTCAGGAGTGGCACACAAGCCCTGAGGCCAATATTTTTCTCCCACTGATTGATGTAGTGATTTTTTCAGGTAGATTTTAGAACCCAAATCAAGCAAAAAAATAAATAGGCTTTCTATGGCCCACTGACTGAGAGATGGCACACACAGGAGTCAAGAGTGGCACACAAGCCCTGAGGCCAATATTTTTCTCCCACTGATTGATGTAGTGATTTTTTCAGGTAGATTTTATAACCCAAATCAAGCAAAAAAATAAATAGGCTTTCTATGGCCCACTGAGTGAGAGATGGCACACACAGGGATGGCACTCTAGCAGAAATGTCAATCTTAATCTCCCACAAAAAAAAAAAAAAAAAAAAAAAACAGGGAGTGTCCAACAATTACTATCTCCCTGCAGTAATCTCAGCCAGGTATGGCAGGCAGCAATAAGGAGTGGACTGATGCACAAATTAAATAAAAAGTGTGGACAAACAAAAAAGATAGCTGTGCAGAAAGGAAGGAACAAGAGGATTTGTGCTTTGAAAAAAGCAGTTGGTTTGCACAGCGGCGTACACACAGCAATGCAGCTATCAGGGAGCCTTCTAGGGCAGCCCAATGAGCTACAGCGCTGAGGGGGAAAAAAAAAAAATGTAGCTTCCACTGTCCCTGCACACCGAAGGTGGTGTTGGGCAGTGGAAATCGCTACAGCACAAGCGGTTTGGTGGTTAATGGACCCTGCCTAACGCTATCCCTGCTTCTGACGAAGCGGCAGCAACCTCTCCCTAAGCTCAGATCAGCAGCAGTAACATGGCGGTCGGCGGGAACGCCCCTTTATAGCCCCTGTGACGCCGCAGACAGCAAGCCAATCACTGCAATGCCCTTCTCTAAGATGGTGGGGACCAGGACCTATGTCATCACGCTGCCCACACTCTGCGTTTACCTTCATTGGCTGAGAAATGGCGCTTTTCGCATCATTGAAACGCGACTTTGGCGCGAAAGTCGCGTACCGCATGGCCGACCCCGCACAGGGGTCGGATCGGGTTTCATAAAACCCGACTTTGCCAAAAGTCGGCGACTTTTGAAAATGAACGACCCGTTTCGCTCAACCCTACTCATGCCCCCCTGTGCTACTGGCAGACACATGCCCCCCCCTGTGCTGCTGGCAGACTCATGCCCCCCTGTGTTACTGGCAGACACATGCCCCCCCCCTGTGCTGCTGGCAGACACATCCCCCTGTGCTACTGACAGGCACATGCCCCCCTGTACTGCTGGCAGACACATACCCCTTGTGCTGCTGGCAGACACATGCCCCCCTGTGCTGCTGGCAGACACATGCCCCCACATGCTGCTGGCAGAGACATGATAAAATAACAAACACTTAACTCACCTTCAGATGATGGCTCTGTGCTCACAGCTCTTCGGTTGTGCTTCCTGTTTCCCAGGCATCGGATCATGTGTCCTGGGCACACACGGATGTCATCACTGTGCTGTGCCGATCACATGATCAGATGTCAGCACAGACACAGGAAGTACAAGAAAGGAGCTGTGAGCAGGGAGCCATCATCTGAAGGTGAGTTAAGTGTTTGTTATTTTATCATGTGCCTGCCAGCAGCAGGGGGAGGGGGGGGCATGTGCCTGCCAGCAGCACAGGAGAGGGCATGTGCCTGCCAGCAGCACAGGGGGCATATAAGAGTGACAGGGGGGCCCATATCCATGATGGGAAGGAGGGGAGATGCAGGCACATGTAATATTCGCTGCTCCCCTGTGAATCAACTCCTGCAGCTTCAGCACCGAGGTGATGGACAGCAGGTGCAGTGAATATTACATGAGGCTAATGAGCGGGAGCACAGGACCTCCTGCTGTCTCTGCAGCAGGCAGGCAGCCCACCCCAGCCCCCTGACACCACTCCAGAGCTGCTCCCCCTCCTCTACAGCACAGCACACAGATTCGGATTATAAGATGCACCCCCCACTTTCCCCCAAAATTTGGGGGAACAAAAGTGCGAAATCCGAAAAATATGGCATATATCTTTGAATAATTTTCTATTGTAGAGGTATACACTACCTCTTTAGAAGACAGTCCAGACATAGGGAAAATGGAAAATATAAGAATAAATGGGAATAATAGACATACATCTCTTTTTTTATGACATTTCCCCCTGTGGAAGTAACATTTGTTTTGTTTTCCAATTAGTAACGGGCATCATAAAAACTCTCTTGCACAAAAAAATTTGTGACTTTGGCATCACAGAATCCGTCCACCCTGGTGTTCTACTGGTTGTGGATGATGATGTCAGCATTTTCAGTTGACAGACGGATGCGCTTATTTGTTATAATTCCACCAGCAGCTCTAAAAACCTGCTCTGACAGAACGCTGCCAGCAGGGCAGGCCAGGACCTCCAAGGCATAGAGAGCCAGTTCATGCCATGTGTCCAGCTTGGATACTCAATGGTTAAAAGGCACAGAGCAATCACGGAGGATGTTTGTACGATCTGCAAGATGCTCCCTCAGCATCTTCCCAAACATTGCGCTTCTTGTGACAGCACCCCTTGCCTCTGTGTCGGCACAATTGGAGGGTCTGAGAAACCTGTCCCAGAACTTTGTCATTGTTCCCCTGCCTGAGCTGAATTGTACTTCTCTCTCTCTTGCTTAGAGTCCTTGGTTGTACAACAAACTCTGACGTCTGCTGCCAGCGTTCTCACATGGGAATTTTCTAAGTAATTCTGCTACAAGGGCCCTCTGGTACTGCAACATTTTAGTACACCTCTCTGCCTTTGGCAGAAGAGATTGAAAGTTCTCCTTGTAGCGTGGGTCTAGAAGTGTCATCACCTTGTAATGAGTGTCACCAAAAAATTTTATAATTAGAGGGTCACGGAAAACGCAGTGCAACATAAAGTCAGCCATGCATGCCAGACTGCTAAAGGGCAAGACTTCCATGTCCTCACCAACAGGATGACTGACCATGCTGTCCTCCTCCTCCTCATCCTCCTCCTCCCTGTCCTCAGGCCATCCCCACTGAACAGATGGTATGAGAGCTGTGCTTGTAGTACCATCTATAGCGTATGAAAGTAGCTCCTGTTCTTCCTCCACCTCCTCCTCATTGCCTACTAATCCACATTGAGAAGACATGAGGCTGGACTGAGTGTAATCCCCCTGTATGTTTCCTTGCTCCATGTCCTCGTGCTCTGCCTGCAATGCATCATCTTTAATTGTGAGCAGAGAGGTTTTCAGAATGCTGAGAAGCGGGATGATGATGCTAATTATGGCATCATCGCCACTCACCATCTTGGTGCAGTCCTCAAAGTTTTGGAGGATAGTACATAAGTCTGAAATTTCCACTCTTAAGGTTTTATGTGTGGAGTCTGAACTGAATATTGACGGCCTTGTTGATGTTGGTAGTCAACAAGTGCCCTCTTCTGCTCACAAATCCTTTCCAACATATGCAGTGTAGAGTTCCAACACGTGGGGACATCACACACCAGTCGGTGAGCCAGAAGCTGCAAACGCTGATGAAGCACAGCAAGGACTGCTAATGCTGTAGCTGATTTTCTAAAATGGGCAGACAGATGGCGTACTCATTCCCTCATTCCCTCTTTGATAAAGCCTACGCAAAACGTGCGTTAGGGGGTAGATCGGGGTCCCAGGCATCAAGTCACCTTTTCATCATGGGTAAGCAACTTTGCTATTAAGGGCACTATATTCTTTCCTTTTGAGGGCGGTACACTGTCACTAAGGCAGCTTAAGAAATTTATTATGTACTGTGCAGTTTTATTGTATGGCGATTAATATCATGGTAGTACTCGGAATTTAATTCCATAATTATTATATGTGGCTTACATCATATTTATCTGCATACATGATTAGTGCCTTGTACTAATACCATGATTTTATCTATTATATACATTTTTGATGCCTTGGACCCATGTGCTTTTTACTAGGGTCTTTTTCCTTGTTTGCATTCTAGTCTATATAAATTTTGTGTCATTTTTTGCACTTTTCTATTATGTGCAATAAAATATTTTTTTCATTTGATTTTACTACATTGTATGGAACTCCATTTTTTGTTTGTTTTTAAATTGTATTGGGAGTATACACTCACTGTCCTGTTATTTACTTGGATATAACTAGACATTCACTAGGATTTAGAATTTTGTTGTGTAATTTTTTGGAGTTTGATTATATGACTTTCTAAAATCGACAGACAGACGGCGTACTTTCACTAACAGATATGGGCAGCTCTGGTAGCTTTTCAGAAAACATTGAACCACGAGGTTAAGCACATGGGCCTGGCAAAGTACGTGTGTAAGCTCACCTTACCTCATAGCCGCCACCAGGTTCTGGCAATTGTCACACACAACCATGCCTGGCTGTAGGTTCAGCGGTGTCATCCAAATATCTGACTGCTCTTTCAGCACTGTCCACAACTCTTCTGCATTGTGCGGTTTGTCACCTATGCAGATTAGCTTCAGCACAACCTATTGCCGCTTGGTTGAGGCAGTGCTGCAGTGCATCCAGCTTCTGACTGATGTGTTGATTTCAGAGATGGAGGCTGAAGAGGAGGAGGTGTAGGACCTGTACACTGTGGGGGCAACCCTAATTGATGTAGGGCCCGCAATCCTCAGCGTGGGGAGGACATGTTCCATCCCAAGGTCCGTCAGTGTGCCGTCAGTGAGATGTATTGTCCCTGGCCACAAGCACTTGTCCACGTGTCCATGGTTAGGTGGACTTTCCTACTAACAACATTGTTGAGGGCACGGGTAATGTTATGGGACACATGCTGCTGTAATGCCGCTACGGCACACCGGGAGAAATAGTGGCAACTGGGGACCAAGTACCTTGGGACGGCCGCTGCCATAAGGTTGCGGAAAGCTTCCATCTCAATAAGCCTAAAAAGCAACATTTTGAGCGCAAGCAGAGGATAAAAGTTCGAATTTAGGACTATGGCCTGTGGGGCGTTGGCTGGGTATTTCCGCTTGCGTTAAAATGACTGGGGTATAGACAACTGAAGGCTGTGCTGTAACAACAACATGGTTGGACTTGATGATGGTGCTTCTTGACTGTGGGCAACAACAGGTGCTGAGCTAGAGGCATCTTCACATGTACGGTGGACTGGGGATTGGCTTCTACGCAAAACAGTGGAAGAAGCAGTGGTGTCACCTGCTGACAGTGTTCCCGGAGCCTGGGGATTGGCCCACAAAGTTGGGTGCTTTGCTACCATGTGCCTGATCATGCTGGTGGTGGTTAGGCTGGTAGTTTTGCTACCTCTGCTGATACGGGCATGGCAGGTGCTGCAAATGCAAATAATGGTAAACTGACTGAACAGCGAACTAGTCTGAACTGGTGCATAACCAAAAAACAACTTACATAGCAAATAGATGAATGGCTGCACTCAATTGTACTAAAGCAAGGGAATGTGTGATACATGTAATGTGAATAGCATAATGGCTTGTGAAATCTATGAAAAAACACATGAGATGCTTAGCACAAAATTTGGCCAAAAAATGTGAGCCCATCCACCAACGTCAAGGTAATCTCTTGGATCGGATGGGTCCCTGACCTGATTGCCTACTGCGAACACTTACCTCTGGCTAATATCATGGTAAAACCTGCATTTATAGGAAGGTCGGAACCAACTGCGTTTGGATGTAATCAAAACCACAGCATGGTGAAGGGCGGGGCGTTCAAGTCAGAAAAAAATAGTACATAGCAAGTAATGGTAAACTGAATGAACAGCGAATTAGTCTGAACTGGTGCATAACCAAAACACACAGTTGGTTCCGACCTTCCTTTAAATGCAGGCTTTACCATGAGAGTCCGGAATCTTGAAAGAGAAAACTGAATAGCTTTTCGGAGTGTCCAAGTGTGGGATCAGTTGTTTCAGGGCACTTGGAATGGTGGGAGGAAGGAGGATCAATGTGAGAAATATCCGGTCCACACTCACGGCTACTCAGACTTGACCCTGTGGAAGACATGGTAGTGGTGGCTAAGTGACTGGAAGCATTATCCGCTATCTAACCAACAACTGTTTCACACTGCTCTGGCTTCAATAGTGGTGTGCTGCGGCCCCCTAGAAACTGGGACAGGAAGGTCGAGCGCGAAGATGTGGGTCTTTGTTGTGGTCCACTTTCAGCTTGGCCACGGCCTTGTCCTCTGCATGCACCATCAGTATCACGTCCTCTTCCCCTTGTTTTGCCCCTTGCCTTGCCCATTTTGAATGGACTATTTCAAAAGCTCAACACAAATGTATTTATTTGGAGCTAAATTATATCTGATCAGTATGCCTGTAAAGCTACGATTTTTCAAACACAGAAACACCAGGCCTCAGCCTGACATAACAGACTGTATTAAATATGTTTTTGGTGAATTTAGAAAAACAAATAAAAAAAGAGTAGAACAAGGCTAGCACACAGAACTATGCCACGTATGCCTGTGAAACTACGATTTTTCCACCAAAGATTCCCAACGCCTCTGCCTGACATAACAGACTGTATTACATTTTTTGGTGGGTTTTGGTGAATTAAAAAAAAAGAGTAGAACAAGGCTAGCACACAGAACTATGCTACATATGCCTGTGAAAACACAGATACACCAGGACTCAGCCTGACATAGACTGTATAAATAATTTTTGGGTTTTTGGTGATTTTAAAAAAAGCAAAAAAAATTTGAACAAGGCTAGCACACAGAATTATGCTACGTATGCGAAAATACGATTTTTCAAACAAAAAAACATCAGGCCTCAGCTTGACATAACAGAGTGTATTACATTTTTTTTTAGTTTTTTGTGAATTAAAAAAAAAAAAAAAAGTAGTAGAACAAGGCTAGCACACAGAACTATGCCACGTATGCCTGCGAAACTATGATTTTTCCACCACAGATACACCACGCCTCAGCCTGACATAACAGACTGTATTAAATTATTTTTTGTTGAATTTAAAAAAAAAAATGTGAACAAGGCTAGCACACAGATCTATGCTATGTATGCCTGAGAACATGTGATTTTTCAAACACAGAAATACCAGGCCTCAGCCTGACAGACTGTATAAATTATTTTTTGTTTTTTGGTGAATTAAAAAAATAAAATAAAAAAGAGTAGAACAAGGCTAGCACACAGAACTATGCTACGTATGGCCGCGAAACTGTGATTTTTAAAACACAGATACACCAGGTCTCAGTTTGACATAACAGATTGTATAAATATTTTTTTGTTTTTTGGTGAATTAAAAAAAAAAAGCCACAGAAAACTGCAGCTTAGGTATATATTAAATAAGCAGCAAAAGCAGACCGTAATGGAGCTTTTGGAGGTATGCAGTGACAGCTATGTACTCACATACAGTGCCTGCAGGCCTTGCACTGGTGTGGATATGTGCACATAGACTCCCCTGCCTACCTAGCCCTGCAATCTCTGGACCTGAACAGTTGCAGACCTACACTAACTATTAAAAGGACGATTCTGACCCTATCTCAGCAGCAGCTCTCCCTACACTCGCTAAGTCCGGAGCAGAATGCGGAGAGCAGGGCGGCGCCAAGTCTCTTGTAGACCTGATGACGCTGTGCGGCCAGCCAATCACTGTAATACCACAACAAAGATGGCTGCGGGATTACAGTGCATGGCTGACAATCCCTGCATTGTCATTGGCGCTCTAAAGAGCACCAGAATTGCAGGGCGGAGACCCGAGCTCCCATCGAATAATCCAAGAAATACTCTGTGCTCGACGAGTACATCGGGCATAGTGATACTCTGGCGAGTACCGAGTAGTGGCGAGCACGTTCACTCATCACTATTGAAGACGTCTAACACAACTATGTGACGTCGGCGCAAGCGCCGTGGGAAATTTTCCCACGGCGCGAGCGCTGACATCAGAAAGGTGAAGTGTGTTGATTGGCCGTGAACTCCCAGGACCTGTCAGAGTGCACCGTGAGCAGGAGAACTTTCTCATGCTCGCGGTACCCTTTGACAGGGAATAGCAGCTCACAGGGAGAACCTGAGCTCACGCTGCTCAGTGTCTCTGCTGGATGACAGGCTGTATGGAAGCATCATGCATCCATGCAGCCTGCCATCTAGATGTAGCAGAGCTGGACCTGTCGTGAGACAAATTGATTAAAGGCATTTCTGTGGAAAGGTGAGGAATACTGTTTGTTTTTTTACCTCTTTTGCAGATAATGAGGGCATTGGAGGAATAGGCGAGGTCATAAGTATGGTTTAATTAAGTCTATTAAAGGGGTCTGTGTCATTCTTTCAATTAAAATACTTTTTTCTGGGTGTCTGTGTTTTCTTACAATGTGACTATGGGATTAGTAATGGGGGCATCTTATTGATGCCTCTCCATTACTAACCTCGGGGCTTGATGTCACCTGACAATACAAAAGGTGACATCAACCCCCCCCCAAATATCACCCCACTTGCCACCACTAAAAGGCAAGTGGGAAGAGCGAGGCTAAGTGCCAGAATTGGCACATCTTAGAGATGCGCCTTTTCTGGGGTGGCTGAGTGCTGATATTTTTAGCCTGGGGGGACCAGTATCCATGGCCCCTTCCTAGGCTATTAATATCAGCCCGCTATTAATATCAGCTTTCTGCATAGCCTTTACTGGTTATTAATTATAGGGGAATCCCACATCATTTTGTTTGGGGGTCCCCCATTTTAGTAGCCAATAAAGGCTAATTATACAGCTGTGAGCTGATATTAATAGCCTGGGAAGCTCCATGGGCATTACCCCCTTCCTGGGCTATAAACATTGGCCCCATCCATCGACTTTCTTTCTACTGGTTAAGAAAATTGCGTGGGAGCCTACGCCATTTTTCCCCCAAAAATAAGCTTTTATTAAATACATGTACAGTAAGCTGCACACACACTGGACTAATTGTATTTGTCACAGACATCTATATATCTACCTATTCTATTTGTATTTACTGTATGCAATAAATCTCTTCTATCCTGTTGGCTCCTGCTGTGATTTTACAGTACACGGCACATGAATTACCGGCTTTTCTTGTATCTATGCATGTATGTAATATAAATACATTATATATATATATATATATATATATGTGTGTGTCACTATTCTATGTGTATATATCTATTCTATCCTAACCTGTCAGTGTGATTTTACTGTATGCGGCACATGGATTGCCGGCTTTTCAAAGGACACCGGTGCGCAAAAATAGGACAGCACACGCATGGCCCAAATGCTGTGCGATTTTTTTTCTCATACCCATAGGCTTGCATTGGCGAATCTCGGCAGAGTCTCGGTGACAATCGCAGCATGCTGCGATTTTACATGAATACTGAATACGTCCGCAAAAATAAACGGTTATGTGAGCTGCCCCATAGATTAACACTGGGCGGAGTGCTATGTAATGTTTTCTTGCATAGCACTCGGCCGTATTCTACGGTAGTGTGACGCCGGCCTTATTCTGGACTGCCCTTAGTTCCAGGTCAAATCTCTGAAAAGAGTGTTTATCTTATGGAATCTAGAGAGAGGGAGCCAAATGGGAGCATTATGTTGAATATATAAAATCTGAGGCATCAACACCATCTTAATAAGATTTAACCTGCCCACCACAGAGAGTTGGAGTTTGCACCATGCTATTATTTTGCACTTTATTTTGTCTAGAAGAGGCAGTATAATCTGTTTTTCATAATCTCTAAGAGGGGACGATATTACCAACCCCTAGTATTTGAACTGGGAAACCACCTCTATTTGGGTATGCTGAATGTCTAAACGGTCTACCGGGCCATCTAATAGAAATAGTATAGAGTTATCCCAGTTAATAGTGAGACCTAACAACTGTCCAAAGTGTTTAAGTATGTCCATTACACTATTCAGGGATCTACCATAGTCTCCCAGAAATAGCAGAATGTCATCCGCATATTATGCGATCTTCTCTATATTCCCATACTTAAATCCTCTAACTTCAGAAGAATTCCTCACTACTGCTGCTAGTGGTTCTTTAGCAATGGCAAACAATAATGGGGACAGAGAACACCCCTGTCTTGTGCCTCTATATGTGCCTCTATATAATCTGAATCTTTGAGACAGCTCACCATTTGCTTTGACCTTAGCTGTAGGACGAGTATAGCAACTGCACCCATGATATAAACGTGTGTCTGAACCCCATTTTCATCAACACCTTCCAGAGAAAGCTTCACTCTATGCTATCGAAGGCCTTTGCTGCATCCAACGACATCACCACTCCATGCCCTATGTTATCCGCTGGGCGCTGCATATTCAGAAAGAGGCGGCACAAATTAATTGCTGTGGATTTGTTGGCCATAAAGAGAGTTTAGTCTGGATGTATCACTTTAGACATAATTCTTGACAGCCTATTAGCTAATATTTTAGCTAATATTTTGATATCTACCGTCAATAGAGAAATAGGTCTATATGACTCAGGAAGCTGAGGATCTTTGCCTATTTTAGAGATAATAGTAATACTTGCTTCTCTCATGGATGGTGGTAATGAACTCGCAGCAAGAGAGTGCTTGTATAAATGTAACAAATTTGAGAGTAATACCTTGTTAAAAGATTTATACACTTGTGCAGGGAGGCCATCTACTCCTGGAGCTTTACCACCCGGCATAGAAGATAGAGCATTTTTTAGTTCCTCCAGTGATGGGACCATCCAGAGCCCTCCTCTCATCTTCAGACAATGTGGGCAACCAGGCCATTTGTAAGAAATTCGAAATTTCTCCTTCCGGAGGTCTAACCTTTGAAGAGTATAGTGTCTCATAAAATTAAAGCAGAACCTCCAGTATCTCTCCCGTAGACTCTACCTAATCCCCATTTTGAGAACAAAGCTTATAAATATGGGACAAATCCCTTTGCGCTGCAGTAACAAGAGACAGTAAGTGCCCTACTCGTTCACCTTCTTCAGAAAAGGTGATTCCCTGAAAGGTTCTTTTCCACTCAGCTTTTTTGCAATAAAGTCTGTGTAGCCAAGGACTGGGCTGTTTTAAACCTACTTTAAGCATCAGATGTAGGATCATCTATCACATTAACTTCCTCTCTTGCCCAGAGAGTAGGCGAGAATACCCTTAGTGCAGTTAGCAGGACATCAGACATTTACTCAGTTAGAACTCAGGTAAATGTCCTGCCAGGAAATCTATCCCTGCATATGTTTTAGTATATGGTACCACACCAACCCAAGTCAAGTAGTAAGGAGGGAAAATAAAAACCATTACAATAACTTCAAGTCTGATAGTTACCCTATCAGGAATATCTACTATATAAATCATAAGCATGAACCTACAGAACTGCTACATCTTCTTCCACCACTATCTTAACTACTCAGCAGCTTCAGGTGGCATCATGACGTATTTGTCTTTCGTGTTGCTCTAGCCACTTCATGGCCTCTTCCAGACCTGCAAAAAAATGGGTTACTTTCAGAGCAACCAATCGCAGACGAGCTGGAAACATCATGGAATATGACAGTCCTAAGTTCCTTAGACATATTTTAACCTCTGAGAATGTCATCCTTTGTTTTTGCACCTTAGTAGAATAATCTGGAAAGATTGAGCTCTTATATCCATTAAAAGAGAGATCAGTCATATCTCTAACCTTCCTCAGTATAGTGTCTCGATCACTATAGTGCAGAATTTTTGCCAGTATTGGTCTAGGTTGGAGATTTGGTGGCAGGGGTCTGGAAGGGATCCGGTGGTCTCTCTCCACCGCAAACAGTGCAGATAGGACTTCTGTGCTGAATTTGTTTTTAAGACAGTTTTCAAGGAATTCAGTGGGATAATTCCCTTCTGTTTTTTCGGAAATCCCTAATATTTTCAATTTATTCTATCTCAGCTGATTTTCAAGGTCGTCTGTTTTAGCAATTCTTTCTTTTCTTTCAATGTTCTTTTTATTGAGAAATTAATGTATAACAAACAGAGTTAGAGAAAGTAACCATAACAAAAAAAGAAACTAAAATAGTGTTTCCGGTAAAATGTACAGCTGATATCTAGCATGCAGAAACTTACCGTAATTACCGTAATCAGTGGATTTACAGTTGGCAAAGAAGGTAGGAAAGCTTTCCATGCTGCAGAAAAGTAAGGCTCGCTAGCCCAGGGATTTTACGTAGTTCTTGTAGTGTGAGAAGGGCACCATCTTCGAATGGCTGCTCAATCGGAATATATGCAGCCTGATGAGGAAGTGTTTCTATTAGGTCAGTGATTTTAGTTACTGGTGAGATAGGAGGGACTAGAGCACTACATGATTTCTTCCAGATTTTAATTGTGTCCTCTTCATGTGTCCGGATCTTTGGTAGGGGTTGTTCTTGAGACTTTATGCCTTGTCTTCTGTGATTTAAGTGTAGAGACTGGGTGCCAAGGGGACGGTAGGGGAAGGGGTTGTAGTCTGGAGGCCGCATGGAAAGTCTCAATGTCTGGGTACTGGTCCAGGGAGATATTTAAGTCCTTGCATAGTTTTCGAATTTTTGCTGAGGATCTAGCTTGTAATCTTTTATCTTCAGTAATAGTCTGGATCCCAAACGGGAAGAGCCATCAGTATTGTAGTTTTTTTTTAAGGAGAACAGCTTCAGTAAATGGTTTAAGTAATTGTCGTTTCTTCAGTGTGATTGCTGAGAGGTCCTGGAATAGTTGAGATGGAAGAAAAATGGAGGAGGGCCTCATAAAAAAAACTGTCCCATTACAAAGGAGCAGGTCTCCTAGACTTGTAATGTCCATACACTAAGGGTATGGGTTGACAAACGCTTCCCCATGGGGGGGTAACTTTTTAAAAAATATTTAATGGCGATGACAGACACCCTTGACAAAAAATTGACTGTCTGTAGCAGCACGGAACACGTGAACCCTGGTGATCTAGTGGTGGAAAATGATGAGAGGAGATGGAAAGCCTCATTGAAAACTAGGCCCAATTTAATGGAACGGGTCTGCTAGACTTGTAATGCCCATACACTAAGTGTATGGGCTGACAAACACTTCCCCATGGGGGTTACATTTTTTTAAAATTATTTATGGGGATCATAGACGCCCTTGGCCAAAAACTGAATGGCTGTAGCAGCACAGAACACGTTCACCATGGTGTTCTAGTGGCGGAGAATGATGATATGTGCAGGAAGTCATTATTAAAAACTAGGCCCAATGTTAAGGAGCATGTCTCCTAGACTTGTAATGCCCATACACTAAGTGTATAGGCTGACAAAGATTTCCCCATGGGGGATACATTTGTAAAAAAATATTTAATTGGGATCACAGACACCCTTGCCAAAAAATTAACTGTTTGTAGCAGCATAGAACACGTGAACACTAGTGATCTAGTGGTGGACAACGATGAGAGGTGGAGGAAGGCTTCATTAAAAACTAGGCCCAATGATAAAGAGCGGGTCTACTAGGCTTGTAACGACCATATGCGAAGTGCATGGGCTGAGAAACGTTTCACCATGGGGGGTACCTTTTTAAAAAATATTTTATGGACATCATAGACAGGCTTGGCAAAAATTGTACTGCCTGTAACGTCACAGAACACATTAAGCGTGGTGATCTAGTGGTGGAGAATGAGGAGACATTGCTGAAGGCCTCATTAAAAATTAGGCCCAAGGTAAAGGAGTGTGTCTCCTAGACTTGTAATACCCATACACGCAGTGCATGGACTGACAAACATTTCCCCAAGGGGGATACATTTAAAAAAAATATACTATGGGCATCATAGACACCCTTGCCAAGAAATTGACTGTCTGTAGCAGCACGAAACACGTTTAGCGTGGTGATCTAGTGCTGGATAATGAGGAGATATTGCTGAAGGCCTCATTAAAAACTAGGCCAAATGTAAAGGAGTGTGTCTCCTAGACTTGTAATGCCCATACACGCAGTGTATAGGCTGACAAACATTTCCCCAGGGAGAAATACATTTTTTTAAAATATACTATGGGCATCATAGACACCCTTGCCAAAAATTGGACTGCCTGTATCGGCACATAACATGTTAAGCCTGGTGATCTAGTGGGGAGACATAAAGATAAATCATACTGAAATAAAAAGAAGAAGGATGTGAATCCACCGATGAAAGTAAATAACAAAAGGGATGGGCGAACACAGGTTCATATATATGATGCCAGATTGTGTCCAACAAGATATGCTTGTCCCTAGCAACAGCTCAGAGTCAGAGGACGGTGCAGAGATATTAAAACTGGAATATATAAGAATAAATGGGAAAAATCTACGTACATCTCATTTTGATGACAGTTTCCCCTGGGGGAGTTTATTTTCGTTTCAAATTAGTAACGGGCATCTGGAAAACACCCTTGCATCACGGAGTATGATCACCCTAGTGTTGTACTGGTTGTGGATGATGAGGATGAGGATAAGGAGGATAACACCAAACAGTTGAAATCAGTAAGCGGATAGCCATGTGTGGTTGGGGAGAGGTGCATGATAATATACCTCCACAAAAAAGACAATGTATTACAGGTTATGTTTTGCTGTTTTCACTTGGTGGTGTACAGAAATCTTGCCCAATCCAGCCCTTGTTCATTTTTATAAGAGTCAGCCTGTCAGCATTTTCAGTTGACAGGCGGATGCACTTATCTGTTATAATTCCACCAGCAGCACTAAAAACCTGCTCTGAAAGAACGCTAGCATGCTTTACTCTGTGCTAGCTCTCTTGGTTAGCATGCTCCTACTTCTTGATCTGTTCTCTGTCTTTAACACAATTCATCACTCCCTCCTACTACAGATCCTCTCTTTCCTTGGCCTCAAAGACGTTGCACTCTCCTGGATGTCCTCACACTTCACTAACAGCTCATTTAGTGTATCCCGTTACCATACTACTTTCTCATCCCACCATCTCTCTGTTGGTGTACCCCAAGGCACTGTCCTTGCACCTCTACTTTTTTCCATCTATACCTTTGGCCTGAGACTACTCATAAAGTCCCATGACCTCCAGAATCACCTTTAAGCTGATGACACTCAAATCTACCTTTTGCCCTAGATGTTATCTCTCTGTTATCCAGAATCCCAGAGTTTCTATCAGCCATATCCTCCTTCTTCTCATCATGCTTCCTAACACTTAATGTAGACAAAACTGAATTAATCATATTTTCTCCATATAATTTAGTTCCCCTACATAATCTATCTATCACTATACATTACATCACCATTTCCACTTACCAAAAGTCTGCTTCCTCAGACGAACCCTTGACTGCCCTGTCCTTCAAACAACACATCCAAGTCCTTAACACCTCCTGCCGCCTCCAACTCAAAAATATTTCCGATATTCATCTCTTCCTCAACCCTGAATCTACTAAAATGCTAGTGCATGCTCTGATCATCTCCTGTCTAGTCTACTGCCATATTCTGCTTTTTGGCTGTCTGACTAACACTCTCACACCTCTCTAGTCTGTCCTTAACTCTGCATCCCGATTAATTTACCTCTCCCTCTGCTACTCCACTGCCTCTTCCCTCTGCACATCTCATCATTGGCTTCCAATTTCCCAATGGATACAGTTTTAACTGTTAACACGGACCTACAAGGGTGTTCATAAGTTGTCTCCTCTGTATATCTCCCAATACCTTTCCACAATATCTTTCCTCACCCAATTGCCTCCAAGACTTCTCTTGAGCATCCCCCTTCCTCTGGAATTCCATGCAACAAAATGTCAAATTGTCTCCCACATTTGAAATCTTCAAACAGAACTTGAAAAATGCTTACAGGTTGCAATAACCCTGCTATCATTTCACCACTGGGGCTGCTGTAAACCCCTACCCTTCCATTTCCTACCCCATTTCCCGATAGACTGTAAGTCCAAGGGGGCAGAGTCTTATCCCTCTTTGCATTAGTCTGTCACTATTATTTCAATGTAATTTATATTTGTATTTTATATTTAAACCCTTTTCACATGTACAGCACTATGGAATCGCTGGTGCTTTAAAAATTAAAAAAAAAAAAAATCAATAAAAAAATAATAACAATAATAAAGCGAAAACATTATTCCCAAAGGGTAATGTCCTTTGTCAGCAGGATATGATGTCTTGCAAAAGTACAAAAATTATTCAGCAAAAGTTTGAGAAATACAGTATAAAAAGAAGTTGATTTAACTACCAAATTTTCCTGATCTCAAAGCTATTGAGAATATGTTGAATGTACTGGAAAAACAAGTCCGGTCATACAGGTCCTACCTTGCTACTCACAGGATCTAATGTACACCTCCAAATGCTTTGGAGAACTTATGCCTCGATGGGTCAGAGCTATTTTGGTGGGAAAAGGGTAACATACACAATATTAATATTATCGGTGATCGATATGTCGTTTTGTTTTTTACTTAAGCATTCTGGACACTGGACTGAAGAAACTTTATGAATGTATATGAAACAAATAAATGTCACATTAGAATGAATTTAGTACCTTCATGGTTTCAGAGGATACAGTATGTGATAAATTCAGCTAAACTGAAGTATTCAACAAATCCCAATATTTCAGTCCCAATGTGCCCTGTTGTAGGTAGAATTTGAATGTCCAAATGAATATTTACAGGACTCCAGCTATGGTTGAACTAATAAATGTGTCACATAAATAGTTGCTTGTCTAGGTTTAATGATGTAAAATATGGTAATGAACTGCTGGTCTAGAATTAATTAAAAGTAGTGGTGCTCTTTGGTATGGGTTGTGTGCCTAAACGACTGATAACAAAGCTTCTAAGAAAAATTAGGCTGGAAAAATGCTAATGCAATTATGAAGTTGAAAGCTGTTTTGAAAATGTAACTTATTTAGTGTGACACTTTCTAATTATCTCTGGGGTCGTTCCATAGAGATATTGAATTTGTAAAAGATATCATCAAATTGGTCCAAAACATAGTCTAATTAATTCTGCTTTCATAAAGAAATGTATGCAGTGGCTGTCTAAAGTGTAGGATCGATAAATAAAAAAGTGGGTTAGCGTTGCTAGTATATAAACATTAATCTGCTGCAAACAAGGCCTTATACCACATAGCGCAAATGGGAAATCCACAATATAATATAATAATAATTACATGCGCTAAGATTAAATGTGTGAAAGAAATAGGAAGAATAAAGCAGTTCATTAGGCCAAGTTATACCTCAAAATGCGATGATAGTAAGCGTAAATTATACATGCATTAGCCGATGGAATCGGGGTGGAGAGTACCTTGTTTGGATGTGAAGAGGTCAACTGAGGAAGGAAACCGATAGATTTCCGAAATGCGTAGGAATTTGGTCCTTATCGTTCACCGTGCTCCATTGCGTCATCATCACATGATCGCGAGTGTCACGTGACCATGGACTCCACATAGGTCCTGCAGGTATCACACATAATACACGCCGGACCCTACATATGAGCGCCTGTTACCAGGCGGGACTGCGCTCCAACTTTATAAAGTCAGGACTGTTTGCAGCATCTGCTGCCCGCCTGTTACACTTACAAATCGGGAAACCCTTTTTGGCAACGAAAGGCTACCTACCTATGACATCATGCAGAATCCTCAGGAGAAGTTGACCACATCCAAACAAGGTACACTCCACCCCGATTCCATCAGCTAATGCATATCTAATTTAAGCTTACAATCATTGCATTTTGAGGAATAACTTGGCCTAATTGACTGCTTTATTCCTATTTCTTTCACACATTTAACCTTAGTGCAAATAATTATTATTATATTATATAAAGAGGAGGATCACCTGCATTTACAATGGCTTGCGAAAGTATTCACCACCCCACCATGGCATGTTTTGCTACCTCACATTCTGGAAATTCACTTTTTTTAGTTTAGGGTTTGCATCAGTTCATGCAAAGAACATGCCGGCAACTGTGAAGCAAACAACAAATAGGACAAAATAACTGGTAACATCAGTGTGCATAACTATTCACACCCCTAAAGTCAGTACTTTGCAGATCTTGCTTCTGCATCAATTACAACTGCAAGTCGCTTTGGATAAATTTTTATGAACTTTCCACATCTTGCCACTGGGATTTTTGCCCATTCCTCAAGGCAAAACTGCTCCAACTCCTTCAAGTTAGGCCTGTCCCACACGTCCAGATAATTCCGGTACCGGAAAAATCGGTACCGGAATTATCCGTGTCCGTGTGCTTACGTAGCACATCAGTGTGGCACACGTGCGGCATCCGTGTGCCGACTGAGGACCACACGGACCGTGCAGGAGACAGCGCTACAGTTAAGCGCTGTCCCCTGCGTGCAGTGGTAAAGCCGGAATTCATCCCTTCTTTCCAGCAGTGTTCGCTGGAGAGAATGAATAATCTTTTTTTTTTCTTTCCCCTTAAAAATAAAGTTTGTGCGTCCCCTCCCACCTCCCATCCCCTGTGCGACCCCCCCCTCCCCCCCGCTTGCCAGGAAATACTCACCGACACCCAGCTCCAGCGATGTCTCCTCTCAGCGTCGGTAGCAGGCCCTGTGTGAGCGGTCACGTGGTCCCGCTCATTACAGTGAGGAATATGTGCATATTCCTCACTGTAATGAGCGGGACCACGTGACCGCTCACACAGCACAGGCTGCAGCCGCTGAGAGGAGACATCGCTGGAGCTGGGTGTCGGGAGGGGACGCACAAACTTTATTTTTAAGGGGAAAGAAAAAAAAAGATTATTCATTCCTTCTTTCCAGCGAACGCTGCTGGGAAGAAGGGATGAATTCCGGCTTCAGCACCACACGCGGGGGGGACAGCGCTTACAGTAGCACTGTCTCCTGCACAGCACACGGACTGCACACGGACAGCATCCGTGTGCGGTACGTGTTTTACACGGACCCATTGACTTTAATGGGTCCGTGTGATCCGTGCGCTCCCACGAACACTGACATGTCTCCGTGTTTTTCAAACGGACACACGGTCCATGAAAACACACTGACATGTGCAGAGACACATTGATTTGAATGTGTCTACATGAGTCAGTGTCTCCGGTATGTGAGGAAACTGTCACCTCAAGTACAGGAGCCACTGACGTGTGAAACCTGGCCTTAGATGGATTCCTCTGGTGAACAGCAATCTTCAAGTCTGACCACAGATTCTCAATTGGATTAAGGTTTGGGCTTAGACTAGGCCACTCCAAAACATTTACACGTTTCCCTTTAAACCACTTGAGTGATTTTTTAGCAGTATGGTTTGGGTTTTGTTGGAAGGTGAACCTCTGTCCAAGTCTCAAATCACTGACAGACTGAAACAGGTTTTGTTCATGAATATCCCTGTATTTCGCATGATCATGTTCTTTATTTTGATGATAATGGATTTAATGGTGCTCTGGGGGATCATCAGCGATTGGGATATTTTTTTTACTGCCAAACCCTGTCTTGAACTTCTCAACAACTTTGACGCTGACTTTTTGAAGATCTCTTTGGTCTTCATGGTGTGGTTGGTTAGTGGTGCCTCTTGCTTAATGGTGGTGCAGCCTCTGTAGCCTTTCAGAAAAGGTAAAGTGTATATGGGTCTCATAGTGGCTGCGTTGTCTGCCGCTATCAGTGGTATGCTACTGGTATACTGTTATTTCTTGAATTTATTCACTGTTGTGCATATAGAGGTTATGGCCCAGTTGCAAGTATGATGTAGGGGTAGGGACAGATCAGATATACAGCAGATATTCCTTTCTATTGGAAAATCTGCTGCATATTGTAGCGCCAGCATACACATCATGTAATAGTTCTTGGAATAAAATTAATTTTCCCAATTGGATGTGTTAAAAAACATTTCCGTGTTGAGATAATCTTATAATCTGCGATATACTGTGTAATGGCTGTGTCTGACTGTGCAGGGACATCGTCTGATCATTACACAATTCCTGTTTGGGATGTCTGTATATTCTATTTTGCTTCCTCCCCTGCCCCTGACCATGTAACTGCACGGTGAAACACATCCATTACACAGAGGAATATTTATGAGATTATTTCAGGACAGGAACATTTTTTTAAAGCATCCAATTGTGCAACTTCTTTTTATTCTGAGATCTATTTATTATCATGTACTTTGTTGACGGGAAACTCAGTTTAAGAATAAAATTTTATGAAATCTCATCAAATGATGGGAAAAAATTTGCAGAGGGAATGAAGGTAAATTTAAGTCTAAGTTCACACTGGGCGTTTTTGCAGCATTTTTTTCTACTGAAAAACCTGGCTGCTTGGCAGGAAAGAAGCTGAGGCAAAAGCGCAGGTTTTGCTGCATTTTTTGTGGCATTTTAGGTGCAGTTTTGGTGCTTTTTTCAGGCTGTTTTTCATTCAATTCAATGGGTGAAAAACGCTGAAAAAAACACTGAAAGAAGTGTCCAAAAAATCCAGCAAAGCACAAAATACTGATGACAAAAAAACAAGCAGTGTGCATGAGATTTCTGAAATATCGTAGGCTTTGCTGGAACTGTCAAATACAGCTGAAAATTAGTATAAAAAAGCAGCAAAAACGCCCTGTGTGAACTTAGCCTAAGCGTTATTCCCATCCTATTAAATTGATAGACTGTGTGAAAATAAGCAGGTTTGTAATTTACTTGCTTATTCTGTCTGACTCCTTTTGTGTTTCATTTTTTCATAGCTCGCTTCCAAGGAGGTTAGCCACTGCTACATTTTATACAGTATACGAGCAGTGGACAAACTGGAGCGCAGGGCTTACAAACTCTTAGGCTAGGTTCACATTACGTTATGTGAACCCGTTTAACGGACTACGTTACACCACGGCATAATGCGGTGTAACGTAGTCCGTTAACGCCGCCATTGTTTGTAATGGCGAACGCATTGCTAGCGCACGCCCACATTGGGCATGCGCTAGCGATGTGCCGTCATTTGAGAGACGGACCGTGAACGCTGCTTGCAACGTTCGCGGTCCGTTCCTCGCTAGCGCAGATCGGGGATCTGCGCCAGCGGCATCGGCAAACGCAATCCGTAGCGCTATGCGCTAAACGGACTGCCCTAACGCAATGTGACCCTAGCCTTAGAAGCTCTAATAAGATTTGCACTCAGGCGCGACCGCCTCTCTGTTCCCATCATACTTTTGATGATGCAGGAGCAAAGCCTGCCTCGTATAGTTTAGGCCAGTGACATGACAATGCTGCTGTGCTGAGCTGTCACTCAAAGTGGAGCACCTGCCCCTACAGCAAACAGGACGTCGAGAAGCTGGAAAGTGTTTTGCTCCTGAAGATACAAGTTGGGAAAAATGGTAATTAGTGTATCCGCCAATGGGAATGTTTCCCTGATCTGGTTATGGGTGTTACCCAAAAATCTTGATAAGTTTACTATTTAGCACTATGCAAATTGTCTCTTCAGAGAGGAAGAGGACTAGAACTCTAGTGCCACCTATTGGAAGTAGCAATCCTAACAGTCAATGTCGACCCTTTAACGAGCCTTGTCACATGACTTACGGTAAAAGCCAAACCAGAATCTAAATTTGCAGACACTGTGTTTCGGGGTACTGCCCCTCGTCAGTGCAAATTGTGAGATCTGGTTTGGCTGTGTGAGAGGCGTCTGACCGTGATCCAAGTAGTAACGTTTCTCCTTGCGGAGAGTGACATGTTAGGCATGCCGAGATGAGGAGATGCCGACATTGCGGTTTTAAGTCTCTTCATCTCGTCATGCCTAACATGTCACTCTTCGCAAGGAGAAGCGTTACTACTTGGATCACTATTTAGCACTATAAATGTAAAAGTGGTCTTGAGAAACAAGTAGCTGGGAGTTGGGGTCCCCTCAATACTGATATATAGCTTGTAGTGCAGATTTTATGAAAACATTTCAGAAGCAGAAAATTATAAAATTTTTGTTTGTCGTAATCAGAAGCTAATTAGTGTAGGCTGCTTTAACACATTGCCTGTGACAGCTTCATGTTTATTTTACATTAGTGTGGACTAAAAAATGAAATCGTTTCAAATTGTACAAAGATTGCTTCATTGTTATTTAATTAAATGAATAATAAAGAAGCCCTTAAGTGGCTTCTTGGCTACAAGAGGGCTGCTGGAGGAAATTGAATATGACAGACTATAATAATTAGAATATTACAATGTGACTGCCTCCACTGTTACACGTCTTCTCTATAATGAAGTGGAAACATGTTAGCGACATGATTGTTTCTGCGACCCAGGGGTGCGAACAGTGAAGATATACACAATACTTTTCTAAGGATGGATTTGTAAAAATGAGCGCTAATATACATTATTTTGAGTTTTGACTTTCAAAAGGCATAAAATTATATATGACATTATTCATGTATTTTTTTGTTTCATAATTTGTTATTTAGCTTATTTTAATGATATTTTCTTATAAAACATAATATAAGCAATTCACAATTTGGCAGCTTTTCTCGTTTTGGCACCTTAAAAAAATGGACCCATCTGGGGTGTAGCCAGGGCAGGACAGGGCATGGATATTAATAGTGGTGGCATACATTACTCCAGAAATATTACCCCAATCCTTGACTAGAATAACATTTTCGGTCAGATACAGTAGGGAGCACTCCACTGATAATGAATTTGGTGTGTCTCATTCTTGTACGTCACTTAATAAAACTGGCATACTTAACTCCAGTTTTAATGAATCGTGACCAAGGTATGTTTGCAATTTGAAGAAAAATCATTTATACAAAATATAGTATCGGTGAGCCTACTTTGTGCCATTAAAGGCATATACAGTCATAAGGAAAGATCCATGGACTTACCTCAATATGAAAAAACCAAAAGAAATGAACTGGGATACAAACTGGTGTGCATGCAGCATGTAAGCGCACGTTCACACTGCCCACTGAACAGAAAAAAAACAAAGCTAAAAACATAGTAATTAAATACTCTGCAGTAAATAAATATACAGCAATAATCCATTAAAATAATATAGGGTACTTAGTTCACAAATTTTGATTAAAAAAATGCAACAGCCATCCCTTCACTCTAGCTTGGACTGGTCCACAGGAGAACAGGAGAATTCCCCGATGGGATCCTTTTGCAACAGTGGGCTACCACTTTCATATGAGCAGTTCTTGGCACAATATACTTGAATCTCTATGTATAGTCAAAGGCAGCATCTTATTCATTTAACAATCTATCCCGTTCATTGTTATATACATTTGTGATTGATGATAACATCACATTTGTATGTAGCTGAAAAGCGGGGCCCTGGAGTTGGTTAATGGTGGGTTCTTGGCACCTCAGTCTGGCACTGCCACCACTTCATGGTGACCCTAATTGGGACGGTCCTAACTCTAATATTAAAACCTTACCATTTGCCAAGTGACCTGCATGTGGAGGACTGAGTTTAGCTAGTAGACATATAGCCATGGGAAACCACATCAATATAATGCCCAGCTAAAATGAAAGGCAGGCCACACCTTTATATGCAAAACGACTGAAAAACACCTAAAGATATGAACTGGGATGCAAACTGGTGTGCATACAGCATGTATGCGCTTGTTCACACTGGCCACTGAACAGAAAACTATAAAGAAATATAATAAGTAAATACGCTGGGGGTGTTCACTTATTATGTTTCTGTATTTCGTTTTTTCTATAAGAAATAGTAACTATTATTAGCACATGTAGGCTCTTTATGTTCTGTCACAGACAAAAGGAAAAGTTATGAGCCAATAGGAACTTTAGGGGTGTGAATAGAAATATGAACCTTCCCCACCCAGCAATGTTACCTGATATCTATTACACAGAAGTTACAAGACAGAATGAATACCACATACTCAAAATGGAATCTGTTGTCCGGCATTCCCCCTTTTGTGACCAATTATGGGTATTTCATGTATTTATGTAGAAGCGGGCTAGTCAAGTCCTCGGGATTTTCCTATCTGCTTCACCTCAGTTCCCCAGCTGAAGACCTATAATTGTAACACAGCGCTGGGTCTCTTCTTGTTTCTGATCTGTAATATACAACCAGGGGTTCTTTGACAAGTTCTCCCTTACACATGGACTTGATTACTTGGGTATAACATAGATAAGCGCTCTTACGACCACATATACTAACAAATAAAATAATAGTAGCTGCATACATGTATGATCTCTGAGATCCTCTCACCCCGCTTAGACTCTTGAAGTACATGAATTCACAGAACAAATCCAACAGTCTCTAGATGACATACCCATGTCCTTGTATTTTCAGATCACCTGGTGCAGTATGATGAACTTGTTATCCCAGTCAACATTCAAAACCTCTTCGGTGTCCTTTTTAGGGCACAAATGACACGCAAAAATAACAGCCTCTAGTTGCTTCCTGTAGCTTTTAATGAGTTCCTGGATCCTGGATGAAGGTATTTTTGACCATTCCTCTTTACAAAACAATTCCAGTTCAGTTAAGTTTGATGGTCGCCGAGCATGGACAGCCCTCTTCAAATGATCCCACAGATGTTCAATGATATTCAGGTCTGGGGACTGGGATGGCCATTCCAGAACAGTGTAATTGTTCCGCTGCATGAATGCCTGAGTAGATTTGGAGAGGTGTTTTGGATCATTGTCTTGCTGAAAGATCCATCCCCTGCGTAACTTCAACTTTGTCACTGATTCATGAACATTATTGTCAAGAATCTGCTGATACTGAGAGGAATCCATGCGTCCCTCAACTTTAACAAGATTCCCGGTGCTGACATTGGCCACACATCCCCAAAGCATGAAGGAACCTCCCCCAAATTTTACTGTGGGTAGCAAGTGTTTTTCTTGGAATGCTGTGTTTTTTGGCCTCCATGCATAACGCCTTTTTGTATGACCAAACAACTCAATCTTGGTTTCATCAGTCCACAGGACCTTCTTCCAAAAAGAAATTGGCTTCTCCAAATGTCCTTTTGCATACCTCAGCCGACTCTGTTTGTGGCGTGCTTGCAGAAACGGCTTCTTTCGCATCACTCTCCCATACAGCTTCTCCTTGTGCAAAGTGCGTTGTATAGTTGACCAATGCACAGTGACACCATCTGCAGCAAGTTGATGCTGCAGCTCTCTGGAGGTGGTCTGAGGATTGTCCTTGACTGATCTCACCATTCTTCTTCTCTGCCTTTCTGATGTTTTTCTTGGCCTGCCACTTCTGGCCTTAACAAGAACTGTACCTGTGTTCTTCCATTTCCTTACTATGTTCCTCACAGTGGAAATTGACAGGTTAAATCTCTGAGACAGCTTTTTGTATCCTTCCCCTGAACAACTATGTTGAATAATCTTTGTTTTCAGATCATTAGATAGTTGTTTTGAGGAGCCCATGATGCCACTCTTCAGAGGAGATTCAAACAGGAGAACAAATTGCAAGTGGCCACTTTAAGTAGCTTTTCTCATGATTGCATACACCTGCCTATGAAGTTCAAAGCTCAATGAGGTTAGAAAACCAAAAAAAGTGCTTTAGTAAGTCAGTAAAAAGTAGGTAGGAGTATTTAAAACAAGAAAATGATAAGGGTGCCCATACTAATATTGTTTGAATGCAGATTGCACATTTTCTGTTAGTACAATAAACCTCATTTCAAGGCAGAAACATTACTGTGTCCAACAGTTATTAGATATATGAAACTGAAATAGCTGTAGCAAAAAAAAACAATTTTTATAAAACATTAAGCTTAAGATTAATAGGGGTGCCCAAACTTTTTCATATAACTGTATATGGGATTTAACGTGACGCCACCTGTGGTGTTCGGTAATGGATGGTCGACGCTGCTAAAGGAGACCGCTGGGGCTGATTGTGATGCAGCTGGGATGGTTCTTCTCCCCACAGGTGGAGCGAGACCCCAGGTCTACCAGTCCTTTTTATGTCAGGCTTCATGTACCTTTTGGTGCAGGACTCAGGGCACAAGAGATCACTGAATCACACAAGGGCTGTAGTTTTCTTTTCCTTTACTTGATGGTTGATAGTACAGACCGGGGCACTGGTAACAGATCATAAAGGAGAGCCGGGCAGCCTGGAAGCAATTTTTGGATACACCTGCACTGTCCTCCCTTTTTCCTTGCTGCCTAACAGCTCACCCTCCTGCTGCTAACTGTCTCTCTCTGTTTTTAAAAACTCACCGTTGCCTGCATGGCAGGCAGCTCAAGCCTATCACAGGTGCCGCTCCTTTATGTTGGCTCCAGGCTCTGGTATGCTGCTGTGCCACCGGGTATTAGATCGGGCCTGGAGACCTGCAGTCCCCTGCCCTCCGAATTTAGCTGCCGGGACTTCAGTCCCCACGCAACCATGGACTCCGGTATCCGGTTCCTTGCGCTCAGCACTGGGGCAAGTTTAATCACAGCTCCACACCCCAGGTTCTCCTCTACTTCTCTCCTCCTGACACCTGGTAAGGGGACCCCTCCTTGCTTCCAGGCATGACATTACTCCCTGTAAGGGAGGCAATGCCACTGTGGCAACCAGACTCCTGGAGTGCCACACTACCCCAATTAGAACAGGCAAAAAGATCATCATTCTGCCGGTGATGTGACTCTTTACAGGGGTGACATGGGTACGGGGCCAGTTTGCTGTGTGCCAGAACTGAGTTCTGGTTGCCCTGAAACCCCTCTTCTAAACAGGAGTCAGACAGGTGTGGGATGTTGTGCTGTGGAGTTCGTTCTTTACTCACTTGAAGTTTGAGAGTCCTTGTAACCTCCCCATATATGGGACTGTATCCGGCTGCAGCTACAGATCAGACGAGAACATACTGTAGGTCCAATTCAACAGGTTTGGCATTACAGAGTAATATGGATACTAGCAGTTGCGGCATACAAATTGAGACAGAGTCCCTTTTTGATGATGTTCCTTTAATCTTGTGGATTATCAGTCCTTAACTCCATTCTGCCTGAACTGCCCCGCCTCAACATATTCTGTTGGTCCCGGGAGCTTCCCATCTTGCTTAACAGTTTCCCTGAAGCCCACCATTCTTTCCTTTCACTGTGACCTGACTGATATCTTCCTCATCACGGTGACAGATACACAACACTCAGCATCTCTTCCGGGCCCTAGGCCCAAGACTGTCCTTGCCTCCACATGAAGCTTTGAATGTGTCTTCCTACTTAGGAGACTTGCACTGAAGGATCCCTTCCATCTCTGCTACATCTGTACTCTTAGAACCCATTGGCTTTGTCATTATCTAGCACTTCTTGACTCTCCTAAACTCCTCACTCTCCTCCACTCTGACTCTCAGTGAGCTTTTGACTGAACTGCAACTAGGAAGTGCTTCCCCTATAAATTAATCTAACTCCTCCCTGCTAGTAGGCTAATCCCATGTATTAACTGTATGTTTTCCTGTGTAGTGCAAACTGTATCCCTATACTGGTAATGGTCCCCATAGTGGACAGACCTCCCTCCATTCCCAGGGACGGCCTTAAGGCAGAGCCTCTAGAAGAACCGAAACACAAAACTGGCCATAGGAATAAAATATAAGGCTGGTTTCACACTTGCATTGGGCAGATCTGTGGAGGGCTGTGTTGTTCCTCCGTTAAGCCCCACTCACTGCCGCACCTCTTCCATTCAGCTCCGCCTACGTTGGCAGTGGGTGGGGCTTAAAGGGACTCTGTCACCTGAATTTGGAGGGAACAATTTTAAGCCATAGGGGTGGGGTTTTCGGGTGTTTGATTCACCCTTTCCTTACCCACTGGCTGCATGCTGGCTGCAATATTGGATTGAAGTTCATTCTCTGTCCTCCATAGTACACGCCTGTGCAAGGCAAGATTGCAATTTTATAGGTTTCTCTTGTTACATTAGGAAAGATCAACTGCCTACATACACATTGGCCATTTTACCCTTTGTCACTCTACATGGCTCAGTGAGTACATTCATCTCAGCCTTCTTGCCAACAGATGAGGAGGGAGTGGTTGGGCTTTTTCTACCACATTTTGTATGACCACAGCATATCCAGTGTAGAATTGACCAGTGTCTTGGTATCTGGATCCATCTACAAAAAAACTTAAAATCTGTGTTAGCAATGGGTTCATCTGAGACATGTTCAAACCCTGCCATTTCCCGTTGCATCAGACCTATGCAATCATGTGGTGTATATACGTCTGCTATTTCCTCCGCTGTTAGAGAATGTAAAAATAGGTCATTTTCCCCATATTTCCCCCATTTTGAATCCTCTGTCAACAGCAGAGCTGAATTCAAAACTGTGCATCATTTGAGCTCTACATTTGGGGGGCATAAGAATGGCACATTGAAGTCAAAGTTGCCAAGCCACTGAAAGGTATTTAGGTTGCACCTGACTGAAGACATCATGAATATCATGTTGAGCATAAAGTGTGACCTTGTAATCAAGAACTATTTCTGTGGCCATTTCAAGGATGGCTTGACTGCAGAAATGGCGGTAACGCAAGAGGGTACACACCTGGCAATAGGATACAGCCGTGCTCAGTAGTAAGCCACAAGTCTTTGTTGTTGTCCGTGCTTTTGAATACTGAAGTAGTATGGCCTATCATCTCAGTGCAGAATAAAGGAAATGGTTAGTATAGTTGGGTAAACCAAGAGCTGGGGCAGAGGTGATGAAGAGTTTTAGAAAGTTTTACTATCTAAAACTCTTCATCATCTCTGCCCCAGCTCTTGGTTTACCCATCTATACTAACCATTTGTTCAGCTTCTGAGGTCAGATGGAAGCAGTGTCGGACTGAGGTGCCAAGGGCCCACCAGTAACCAGATCCAGGGCCCACTTTTCAGCTACATGCAAATGTGACATTATCCTCAATCACAAATGTATATAACAATGATCTGGGTAGATTGTTAAATGGATAAGATGCTGCCTTTGTACATAGTGATTCAGGCATATAGTACGAAGTACTGCTCATATATGAGTGTGGTGACCCATTCTTGCACAGGGGCCCACCAAAGGATTCTCCTGTTTTCCTATGCACCAGTCTGAACCAGGAAGGACAATCATACAAGGGCTGCATGAAATGAGATGATGATTGTAGCCATGGCCTGCAATATGACACCAGACACAGGAGAGTTCTGATTTTGTAATGTTTTGAGGCAATGTAAGCTACTGTATTGCAATTTTTCTTACATCTGTTAGTACTGTGAGCCAGACAATGACCTAAAAAAGTTATTTCTGCTGACAGAACTATAGTTTTTTTTTAGAGGCCTTACATCCATGTTGTGGAAGGAAACACAAAAGTAAGATAGATGACACAAAATGACATTTGATCAGGATGGCAAGCAATAAATTATCCACATTATATAAACTAAACCAACACAACCTACCAATATTGCAAAATGAACATTGCAACAGTAGATATTGTGGGTAAATTTTGTACACCTTAAAGGGACACTGTCACCTGAATTTGGAGGGAACAATCTTCAGCCATGGAGGCGGGGTTTTCGGGTGTTTGATTCACCCTTTCCTTACCCGCTGGCTGCATGCTGGCTGCAATATTGGATTGAAGTTCACTCTCTGTCCTCCATAGTACATGCCTGCGCAAAGCAAGATTGCCTTGTGCAGGCATGTACTACAGAGGACAGAGAATGAACTTCAATCCAATATTGCAGCCAGCATGCAGCTAGCGGGTAAGGAAAGGGTGGATCAAACACCCGAAAACCCCGCCTCTGTGGCTGAAGATTGTTCCCTCCAAATTCAGGTGACAGTGTCCCTTTAAGGTAGCATCATCCATGTATACCATGATGACTATGACTGAAAGCAAATAAATACTGACAGTCTGGGTGCAGAGGCACAGAAAAGAATCCATTTTCCAAGTAAATCACCATGAAATGCTTTGATGATTTTTCAACGAAAAACTTAATTGCATGTATGACAGATCTGACTGCCCAGTATCTATTAAGAAAAAAAACTTAAAATTTGCCGAGATAATTTTAATCATTAGGGTAGAACCAGTAAAATTAACTACTATAATGGCAGCAATGCTATCTACTGATTGCCAATAATTAGGATGAAGGGGAAAAAAGTCATTCAAAGCTATATGATGTGTGAGTGAGGGTTGCTGCATTATGTGACTGTTGTCACTAGTTGTACCAGACAATATGCCTTTCTGCCATGTGAATGGTTGAGGGGTACTGCATTCCTCTCTCCTCCTACCCTCTTTGATCTCTAAGAAGGCAAAACTCATTGTTCTACACGTTTTAAACATCTCCCGCTCCTCCCCTTAGCAAATTGTAAAAGCTCCATACTTTTAATAACCAGCTAAGACAAAGGAGACAGACAGCTTTGGGGCTGATATTAATAGTCTGGGAAAGTCCATGGATATTGGCCCCTTCCCAGGCTAATAAGTGCCATGTGCCAGACTTGCGGTTGCTTATTAGTCCGACACTCACCCTGCCCTTGTAAGAACCGGCTGCTGTCAAATAAGTTGACATCACTAAGGTTACCTCAGTTTACAGTGACGCTGTCCTCATGAGAACTGGCCACTATGAACTGAGATAACCTTACTGATTAAACGGCTGCCGGGTCTCAAGAAGCACAGCTCGGGACTTTACAGTGGATGCTGCTTCAGTCTATGGACCTAAGTTCACTGTACAGCGCTCCATAGATTGAATAAAAAAGACTAGGATCATTTTTTAAATTACTTTTTTCATAAATGGGGGAAAGAGGGAAATTGTTGGGGAGTTTTTTCAAATAATTTTTTTTATTGTTGCTAGAATTGAAAGAAAGTATGAAATAGTGAACCTGCACTTAGGAGGAGGTATTGGGATTATCTAAATGTCTGACAGCGATTCTAGAGTTATACATATTGAAAGCACTCATGTGCACCGAATAGATTAGTAGCCTTATAGTGCCTTCCTACAAGAATGGATTAGGCATGTATATTTATTGAAAATGTCTGACTTTAGAGCACACAGAAAGAAGAGTTCCAATGCAGGTGGATATATTTTCCTATATGTATATTCAAGAGGTGCTAATTTACACTGTAATCAGTCTGGCATGCCTCAATCCTGACGAAGAAAACTGGTGTTTTCGAAACTTGTCAATTGCTGAACTAATTAGTGAGCTATACTCACGCAGCATTCCAAAAAGAAAGTGTGACGTCAGCAAGCTACGGCGGCTGTACATACCCACTTTCTCTCTGTTGGACGGCTCTGTCTTCACACACACGCCACGGGCCAGGGCGCGTCTGCTGTGTGAAACGTCGAAGGTTATGCCCTAAAAGAAGCAGCTGCAACCGCAAGTCTCCATAAGCTAATTTGCCTTTGGACACAGTCCTCCCACTGCACGCCTCCATAAGGTAAATCCGGATCAGGACACTGTCCTTCCACCACACACCTATGATTGGGGTTTAAACGCCTTTGCTTTCTGTGAATCACTATCACCTGCAGTGCGGTCAATTGGAATTGTCAAGGACAATACTATTGACATATATGGCACTCCACATGTATAGTGTCCATGAACTATTGCACTGTGACTGTCCTTGGAAGATATCCTGCTAGTTACTTGATAACCACTCCTGTTCATTACAGGGAAAAAGTGGATAACTGATTCCATGCACGCAGCAAATAGTGCAAATAGGTCAATTTCTCTTTCCAGCAAAACATGCTTCTTGTTATTTTTAAGATTTTTTTTTATCATGTTGAATGAATAAAGATTATTCTTAATTCTAAATAGACTCCATTATTTTTTAGGATCTTTGTTTGTATTTTTGAAGGGACTTTTTTATATGTTGTAAACTCTTTTAGAGTAGTAGATTTTATATAGCAACCACATGAAACTCTGTGTGATTTCAGCAACATTAGACTTCCAAATTTAAATGAGAGTGATAAGTTTACAGTATACTATTGTAGCAGATGAATAACTAGCGCAAAGATTTGCACAAGGTGGAGGCATTGGTATAGCAGCCAGGCAGAAATATGACCCTGGGCGCTGCATTCAGTTTAGATTGGAGAGGAGAGAGTTTAGCAAGAGGGAGACTGATTAGTAGAGAGTTGCAGTAGGCCAGAGGAGAATGAATAAGAGCAACAGCAAGGGTTTTTGCAGACTCAAAGTAAGAAAAGTTAATATTCTTGAAATGTTTTTGTTGTGCAGGTGACATGAGCGAGCGAGTGATTGGATATAGGGAGTAAAGGAAAGAGCCAAGTATAACCCCAAGACAGCGTACTGATTTGGAGTTACAGTTGAGCCACCCACAGAAATGGCAATATCGGGTTTAGGTAAGCCAGTAGAAGGAGGAAACACAAGGAGTTCAGGTTTGGAATGAGTCAGTGTTTTAGATGGAAGGAGGACATAATGATAGAGACGGCGGACAGACATTATTCATAATGCAGACTGCTGACAGGTCACTGATCCCTCAGTGACCTGCCCCCTAGTTTTCATTATGAATACCATCACATACTGAATAAAAAAAGAAATGCTTCTGCAGGCAGTTGCGGGCCATGACACTTGCTCTGCAGCATAATCGCATAGTTAATGTGCACTTTTATACCTTTTGCAGATTTACTTTTTTTTATTCAGTATGTGATGTATTCATTATGAAAACTAGGGGACAGGTCACTGAGGGATCAGTGACCTGTCAGCAGCCTGCATTATGAATATCTAACCAGCGCACCACATACCTCAGCCCCGCCTAAGGGCACGAGAATCTCATTAACACAAAATTGAAAATAAAGATTAAAAAACAGCCACAAGATGGATTTCATCAACCAAGGTATCATTTTATTTAGTATAACAGAGCCGACCTGACAATGTGTGTATGTTACTATGCATAACCCTGCTGAGAGGTTCCCTTTAAGTAACTCCTACGCAGTGTATGGTTTGTCTCCTAGACAAATTAGCTTCAGCAGAGAATGTTGATGGAGATAGAGTAGGAAATGGTGCAGGAACTGGTTTAGGAGATGGAGAAAACCCGGATCGAAGTAGGGTAAGCAATCTTTAGTGTCAGGAGCGCATGAGCCATGCCAGAGTGTTTTTCAGCCCATGCCTCCACAATGTTTACCTCATGTGTCGTAAAGGAAATTTAGCATTCCTGGTCACAAGCACTTGTCCATGTGTCAGTCAGTAAGTGCATTGGTAAGGGCATGGGTGATGCTCCTGGACAAGGCGGGGACGCCACACCGGGAGAAAAAGTGGCATTTGGGGACCAAGTACAGAGGGATGGCTGCTCTCATGATTCAGCAAGCAGCCTGCAAAATGCATCTTTTGTTCCAAGGCCTGGGGTAGAGACAGTTGAATGCTGTGCTGGGACAAGGATTTGGAATTGCCTGATAATGGTAAGTCAGAATGTACAATGATTTATGCAGGGCAGGAGGCATCTGCGCCAGTGGTTTGGACAGTGTTTTGGACAGGGGATTGGGAAGCACCTAATACAGGGAAAGAGGCAGTGGTGTCACCCGATGGCACCAATCATGGACCCAGGAGTTTGGCCCACCAAGTCAGGTGCTTAGATGAGATGTACCTGATTATGCTGGTGGTAGTTAGTTTCTTTGTGCTCAAGCCCCTGCTGATCTTGGCATGGCACAGGTTGCAAATGGCCATTTTGTTTGTCTGAGAACTATCTTTAAAGAAGTCTCAAACTAGGGAACACCTAACTCTGACAAAGAAATTCACAAGTGTCGGTGCTCTAAGGAACAGTTGCCTGCCTTCTCCCTCTGGTAACCCCATTGCCTCTTCCTGTTTGTTTTGGTGCCTTCCCCTCAGCACTGCTGACCTTCCTCTGCATGTCATCTTCCCAGGTTGGGTCAGTGACTTTGTTATCCACCACGTTGCCTTCCCCCACTGTACCCTGGTCCTCCTGACTTCATGACTTTACAACAAGACTTAATGGCAACTGTGTCTCATCATCATCTTCCTCCTTAGCTAAAATTTGCCTTTCCCCACCATCATCTTCTTGAGGCTGTGACTGCTCTACGTTTTGTGTATCATCACTAAACAACATGTTCTTTTGTTCTTCTTGGAGCATACAGGTTGAGAGGCCACAATTAAGAAATGTTGTAGTAAACAGCTCCTCGGAGTGTAAAAGTGTGGGATCAATAGTTTCTTTGGACTCAAAATGGTGGTAATAAGGAGAATCACGGTGAGGGTTAAGTGATCCAGACTGTAGGCTGGTGAAACTGGACTGTGTGAAAGACTGGGTAGTGCTTCCAAGCCTGCTGGGAGCATTATCTGTTATCCAATATAATATATCACCTGTTTACAGTGTTCTGGCTTTGGAAGTGCTGTATCATGCCTCCCTGCAAAGTGAGACAGGAATCTATGTGTCGTTGATGGGCATGTTTCTTGTGCTCCAGCAACAGGCATAGTCACACCTGCCCCACGTCATCGCCATCTGCGTGCATTATCATCAGCTCTTCCACTTCTCTGTCCCTTACCGCACGCCTTAAGCATTTTGTAATTGCTAGATCTCTTGAAACCAAGTATATTTTTAATAAAAGAACAAAGTGTTTCACCTGCAGGAGTCAAAGTGTTTTTTTGGAGTTTAATACCACCATAATAGAACAGAAAGAACCCAAACATGTACGGATGATAATCAAATTCAATCCAGAAAAATGTTTCAACACTTTTCTGGAGTGTAATATGCCTCAAAAATGTACCACAAACCACATAACACTATTTGGGTGAAAAATTTAACCCAGCTAAGTTTTGAAACTCTTTTTTGAAGTGTTATATATTATAGAAATGAACCCCAGACCACATAATACTGCATGTCTAAGAAATGTAAGTTTGCTAATTTTTTTATGCTTTTTTCAGTTTTATAAATCACAGGAAATGTATCCAAGACTATGCAATAGTGTATGGATAAGAACTGTAAGCCAGTCAATTTTTATAAGGCTTTTTTGTAGTGTTAGATAATATCACAGTAATGTACCACAAACCACGGAATAGTGTATGTATGAGTGAGAAATGTAATCCAGCTGCTTTTTGTACTGCTTTTTTGGAGTGCTAGATATCACAGAAATATACCACAGAACACGTGAAACTGTATGGCCGTCAAATTTAAGCCTGTAAAATTTTTTAGCACTTTTTGGCAGTTTTATAGATCACAGAAATGTCCCCCAAACCACAGAATAGTGTATGGCTGAGAAATGTAACCCTACAAAAATTTTTACCGCTTTTTCTCAGTTTTGTAGATCACAGAGATGTACCCAGATCATTTAATATTGTAAGGCTGGGAAATGTAGCCCAAAATTTTTTTAAAACTCTTTGTTTTCAGTCTCACGGCCAGCCAATCACAGGAATGCCACAACCAAGATGGCTGCAACATTACAGTGACATGCAGGCAATCCCAGCATACTTATTGGCTGTGTTACAGGTGCCAAAAATGCGGGGTGGGATTTGAGTTTTACATCGATCACTGCCCAATACTCACCGAGTAACCAATGCATAGGAGCACCGTGATACTCGAGTGATAACCGAGCATCACCGAGTATGTTCACTCATCTCTAATAAGAAGCTGACTACCGTCTGTCTCTTATCTGTTCTCAGGTCTGGGTGTATAAGAAAAATGTAGACCACCATATGAGAGAGCTACTGCAGCGATAGTGTCCAACTGCTGAATGCAGGTTTTAGTGAGAGCCAGAAGGTTAAGGTAACTTGAAACAAAGAAGTCGTGACTATGGAGCTTTTTTAGCTGTAGTACTGGTAGTTCCAGAGGTCATAGTTAAGGAAAACAGGAGAGTCCCAATGAACGACCATGAATCAAGAACAAAAAAAAACAAAACACAAAATGTACAGAAACCATAGTATTAGCAAAAGGGTAAAACTTAGGTTTTATTAAGTGTAAGTTAAAAAGTATAATGTATCCCACACAGCTGACACAAAGACATATTAATGGCTGAACCAACAGGGAAACCCCATAGTAAAATGGCACCAGTCACAACAATAAAAAGTACATAAAAAATGTATTCCCAAAAGAGTATAATGATGGCCAGTAAATGTCTGCAAAATTAAGCATACATAATACATAGGCTGATTTTAAATTGGAGTGCCAAAGAATGATTCTCTGAAAAAACAGTCAGAAAAGGTGCGAGGAATAGAAGAAGTAAAATACTGTGGTAAGGAGCTCACTCCCCAAAGTGCCCAACATGGTTTTGATAGATGCTTTTTCAGGGGTCATCAGTAGAGATGAGTGAATATGTCCAGGTCCTTGCTTATTCGGCAAGCTATAGCACTTACCGAATAAGCTACAGCGGGAACCCGGATACATGGAGCACTCCGGCTGATCTGCTGTTCTGCTCTGCAGCTGCATGTGTCTCATTACAGGAATTATTTGATTGCAGTGAATGCCTCAAAAGGTTGTGCAGCAAAATATTAAGTTAAGGGTACCATCATTTCTGTCCAGACCTATTTGATGAGTTTTATTTTTTTTTAAATTCTGTGGAAGCATGATTGAAAAGCAATGTCTGACTTTCATTTGTTCATTTTCATAGATCTTTTATTTATTATTACTTTTGTCAGATTCAAGTTATTTCTGTGACCATTGTGTGTTTTGCTGTCATTAAGCGAGGGGTACCAACAATTTTGACCACGTGTGCACATATACATATGGTCAAATCAAATAAGTCCTTTGATGGCTTGGAAATATCCTCAATACAATGGATGCATCCGGCAACATTACCTTGCCAAAAGTGTCCCTTGCTAAGAGGTGGGAGATGGAACTCCCAATGCTGCACACAGTAAACAAGTAAAAAATCCCACAAAAGAGTGAAGAGGTAGGTGGTAACCACAAAACAATAATCTGCCTGGTAGTGGCCAAAAAAACATAAAAAAAAGTTCTGTGTGTCGGTGTGTGTGTTTGTGTTTGTGGGGTGGGTGTAGTCAAACCCAGATCAGTGCCTATGCTTGCCTAATTTAAACAGTGCTAACTGATATCGTAGGCAATAAAGTCAAATAAAAAATAGGCATGCAATAATATAATCATGATGACATACTCAAAAAGGCCTAGCTACTGAATGGTAGGGGCAGTTATCAAAACATTGCACAGAAAATAGAGAATATATGGAAGACATATATTAGGAAGAAGTAATAACCAAGATAGCGTGCTTGGTAATCATATAGCAGGGAGCTAGTGCCACTGTCACATACCCATCAACAAAGTAGGTGTAAAGTGCATATGGGTTAGTCAGAAAGACATATAGTGCCAACAAAGTATCAAATACTGTAGATATAGAAAATATACATGGCATAGAATGATATGTGCAGTGAATACTAATGCAGAAGATGTCTGGAGACAGCTATAAATACCTTGGTGGTGCACAGATCAAGTGCGGTGAACACCCCAACCCACTCTTCGGAATGAGTCCTTAATCAGCCTGGACAATCAGGTGTTATTGGTGTCTGTCGCTGGCAGGTAGTACTCACTTGCTGGATAGGTAGGTCATCAATGTAAAAGTAGTGTACAATCTCTTTAAAAGGGTGGTCCGAAACTAAAATATATTTTAATCCTAAATCTCTCTCTAGTTAAGGTCATAATCTAATCTTATTTCTAATAGACTTTAATTAAAAAGGCCCTATTGTTCGCCCACTACACTATCTAACTGCTTTATTTTTAGTTTTTTACTACTTCCTGTGTGATTACGCTTTGCTTGAGAATCTTAGTGCATGCTGGGATATTCAAATGAGTTGTCATCAGAAAAACTCTCACAGTGCTAGTGGGATCTCACCGAGGTTACGGCAGTTCAGGCCACCTGGGAACTCAGCCTCAGTGACAAGAGGTAATCTCAATGACATCCGCTAGTCATTGAGGCTGCACTAACATCAACTCAGTCACCAGTAGTTCTCAGCCTGGACGGTCGCATCTTGGCACCGTCCAGGTTGAAAACTGATTTTCCCCCAGACATGGATTACGGCGTGGGACAGAATGATCAATAGGTGAGGGATATTTTTGTTTTTTATTTTTGTTTTATTACAGGAGACATCAACACCATAAGTATGAACCACACTTGCCACCGCTACAGGGCAAGTGGGAAGAGCCAGCAAAGCTTCAGAATTGGTGCGTCTAATAGATGTGCCTTTTCTGGGCAACTGCGGGCTGCTATTTTTAGGCTGAGGAGGGCCAATATCCATGGCCCCTTAGCAGCCTGAGAATACCAGCCCCCAGCTGTCCGCTTTAGCAAAGCTGGTTGTCATAAATGGGGGGGACCCCACGCCGTTTTTAAAATTATTTATTTGAATAATTAAAAAAAAGACAGCATGGGGACCCTCTATTCTTGATAACCAGCCTTGCTGAAAGTTATAGCTGAGGGTTGCAGCCCCTAGCTGTGAGTTTTGGCTGGCTAGTTATCAAAAATACAGGGGAACCCATGCTTTTTTTTAATATTTATTTACACCACGGGAGTGGCTGATGAATACTCTCATCAGCCGCTCCTGTTCTCACTGTTATTGGTGGCAGCAGGTGTTGGTTGATGGGAGCAGTAGTCCCATCTGCTGACACTAGTGACCGGAGGCAAAATTTATACCTCCGATCACAGCTGAGTGCTGTCTTTTGACAGCATCGGAACCGTGGCTTTCTGACCGGCGGGGTGAATTTCACCTCCGATCAGAAACTGTGTTTGCCGCACCGTTATGCACATGACAGCGTGGCAAACCCTGGATGTTCGGGCCCCCCATTCAAGTGTTCAGATTCAGGTGCAAGTACTTTTCTGGTTCCCAGACATTTTGTAACTGTTCGGCCGAACCCACTGGAGCCAAATATCCAGGTGTCCGCCCATCTCTAACAATGAGCTCTCTTGCTGGCTCTGATGAGAAGTGACTATCTGGCAAGAGAGCGCATGGTCAGTGCGCATTGTAAGGAGAAATTGAGTGAGCAGAGACTAGCACCACTCCCACAATTGATGTCACTACAGAACAGTAGAAGGATGTGGGTATTCTGGTTGCAAGTAAGCTGAGCAGCGGTACTCAATGTCAAGCAGCAGCCGCAAAAGCAAACAAGATTTTAGGGTGTATAAAAAGAGAACTTAAATCCTGTGATCCCAATGTATTGTTATCCCTTTATAAATCCCTTGTAAGGCCACATCTTACATATGAGACACAGTTTTGAGCTTCACAATTTAAAAAGAATATTGGGAAGTTAGAGTCATATGATTTACTAGATGGTGGCCCGATTCTAACGAATCGGGTATTCTAGAATATGTATGTCCACGTAGTATATTGCCACGTAGTATATTGCCCAGTCACATAGTATATTGCGCAGCCACATAGTATATTGCCCAGCCATGTAGTATATTGCCCAGTTACGTAGTATATTGCCCAGTCACATAATATATTGCCCAGCTACGTAGTATATTGCTCAGCCACGTATGTCACATGTTAAAAAATAAAAAATAAACATACACTCACCTTCCGAGGGCAAACATATACTTACCTTCTGAGGGAGCCCTTGTAGTCATGTCGCCTGTGTGCGGTGCACTCGGCAGCTTCCGGTCCCAGGGTTGGTAGCACAGGACCCGTGATGACGTCGCAGTCACATGACCGTGGCGTCACGGCAGGTCCTTCTCGCGCAGGCGCGCAGGACCTGTGATGAGGTCACGGTCACATGACTGTGACGTTATGGCTGGTCCTTGTCACATACCATCCTTGCCACCGGAACCTGCCGCTTGCATGGAGCGGTTACCGCAGCGTCGCGAGGAGCGTGAAAGGCGGCGGAAGGTGAGTATATAATGATTTTTTAAATTATTATTATTTTTAACATTAGATCCTTTTACTATTGATGCTGCATAGGGTTAATAGCGGCGGTAACAGAGTGAGTTACCCGCGGCATAACGCGGTCCGTTACCACTGGCATTAACTCTGTGTGAGCGGTGACTGCGTGGAGTATGGAGCAGGCACTGACTGCGGAGAGGAAGGAGCGGCCATGTTGCCGCCGGACTGCACCCGTCGCTGATTGGTTGTGGCAATGGTCGTGGGCGTTTTGCCACGACCAATCAGCGACTTGGATTCCATGACAGACAGAGGCCGCGACCAATGAATATCCGTGACAGACAGAAGGACAGACGGAAGTGACCCTTAGGCCGGCGTCACACTAGCGAGTTTTACGGATGTATGAGCGCATAAAATACGTCCGTAAAACACGCATTACACACAAATTATTCTCTATACCCCAGCTCCTATCTGCCGTATTTTACTGATCCGTATTATACGGCTTTCTGCGGCCGTAGAAAATCGCAGCATGCTGCGTTTGTCACCGTATTGCGCAAGAAAATCGCCAATGAAAGTCTATGGAAGCCAGAAAAATACGGATTACACACGGCACAGCAGTGTGACTTGCGAGAAATATGCAGCGGTGTTAGAGAGAAAAGCCGGCAATTCAGTGCGGTGTACAGTAAAATCACACTGACAGCTTACAATAGAATAGGTAAAATAAATGTGTACACATAGAATAGGTGTATATATATATATATATATATATATATATGCTTTGCAAAAAGGAAAAAAAAGAGCATGAACGGCACATCCCAAAATCATACGTTGATCTAAAGCCGCTAGGCAAAAATTTATATACTGAACATGAGGTTTTCAGTTTAACATTCTGATCAGACTGTATGAAGCCCACTGCCACTTCACGGCAAACCTCGTAGTGGGTCCTACTGCCCTAACGGAGCGGAGCCCTGCGGCGACCGCCACAGCGGCCACGCACCAGCAGGGTGGACAGCCTGTTGCCCCACAGCACCAATGCTGCGAGACTGAGGTCCCATGACTCCAGACCACGCTGCCCCACCAGCACAAAGCCACAGCAACAATGGCCGCCACACAGCACCAGCACCAAAATGAAAGGAGCATTGAAACTCACCTTCCTCCAGCTCTTCAGTGAGAGCCAAAATGGGCTAGACCCCTTACTTTGCAGTCTCCTGCTAATTAAAATCACCTGTGCCAAATGGGAGGAGTGCTGGTCCAAGAAGAAGACTAGAACATGCTTTGCAAAAAGGAAAAAAAAGAGCATGAACCGCACATCCCAAAATCATACGTTGATCTAAAGCCGCTAGGCAAAAATTTATATACTGAACATGAGGTTTTCAGTTTAACATTCTGATCAGACTGTATGAAGCCCACTGCCACTTTACGGTAAACCTCGTAGTGGGTCCTACCGCCCTAACGGAGTGGAGCCGTGCAGCGACCACCGCCACAGCGGCCATGCACCAGCAGGGCGGACAGCCTGTTGCCCCACAGCACCAATGCTGCGAGACTGAGCCCCCATGACTCCAGACCGCGCCGCCCCACCAGCACAAACCCACAGCAACAATGGCCGCCACACAGCACCAGCACCAAAATGAAAGGAGCATTGAAACTCACCTTCCTCCAGCTCTTCAGTGAGAGCCAAAATGGGCTAGACCCCTTACTTTGCAGTCTCCTGCTAATTAAAATCACCTGTGCCAAATGGGAGGAGTGCTGGTCCAAGAAGAAGACTAGAACATGCTTTGCAAAAAGGAAAAAAAAGAGCATGAACCGCACGTCCCAAAATCATACGTTGATCTAAAGCCGCTAGGCAAAAATTTATATACTGAACATGAGGTTTTCAGTTTAACATTCTGATCAGACTGTATGAAGCCCACTGCCACTTCACGGTAAACCTCGTAGTGGGTCCTACCGCCCTAACGGAGTGGAGCCGTGCGGCGACCGCCACAGCGGCCACGCACCAGCAGGGCGGACAGCCTGTTGCCCCACAGCACCCATGCTGCGAGACTGAGCCCCCATGACTCCAGACCGCGCCGCCCCACCAGCACAAAGCCACAGCAACAATGGCCGCCACACAGCACCAGCACCAAAATGAAAGGAGCATTGAAACTCACCTTCCTCCAGCTCTTCAGTGAGAGCCAAAATGGGCTAGACCCCTTACTTTGCAGTCTCCTGCTAATTAAAATCACCTGTGCCAAATGGGAGGAGTGCTGGTCCAAGAAGAAGACTAGAACATGCTTTGCAAAAAGGAAAAAAAAGAGCATGAACCGCACATCCCAAAATCATACGTTGATCTAAAGCCGCTAGGCAAAAATTTATATACTGAACATGAGGTTTTCAGTTTAACATTCTGATCAGACTGTATGAAGCCCACTGCCACTTCACGGCAAACCTCGTAGTGGGTCCTACCGCCCTAACAGAGTGGAGCCGTGCAACGACCACCGCCACAGCGGCCACGCACCAGCAGGGCGGACAGCCTGTTGCCCCACAGCACCCATGCTGCGAGACTGAGCCCCAATGACTCCTGACCGCGCTGCCCCACCAGCACAAAGCCACAGCAACAATGGCCGCCACACAGCACCAGCACCAAAATGAAAGGAGCATTGAAACTCACCTTCCTCCAGCTCTTCAGTGAGAGCCAAAATGGGCTAGACCCCTTACTTTGCAGTCTCCTGCTAATTAAAATCACCTGTGCCAAATGGGAGGAGTGCTGGTCCAAGAAGAAGACTAGAACATGCTTTGCAAAAAGGAAAAAAAAGAGCATGAACCACACATCCCAAAATCATACGTTGATCTAAAGCCGCTAGGCAAAAATTTATATCCAGCAGTGAGGCGCCCTCTGCTGGATGTCCTTCGAGCGTGGGAAAAAAATCAGAAAAGTTCCCAGGCTCGAGTTCATATGAGGACAACCAGCAGAGTGCGCCTCACCACGAATGAAGGTAACTATAGGTCATTGACCTAGTTTCCATTAATTTGCTGGGGTTTTACAGTCAGGAGCATAGCTGCATTATAGCAGAGCTCCTGGCTGTAAAAAAAATTAACCCCTTCAGATGGATTTACATCGTGGGACATGACAGATGTTGGTTTATTATTTTTTCTTTGTCACAGAGCGAGGGTCTTCAGGTGGATTACCTGAATAATAAAATATTAAAACAACATGTGTTTTTATTTCATTAAAAGACTTTTTAATAATGTGTTTGTGTTTTTTTTTAACCATTTCAGACTATTGGATTAATAATGGATAGGTGTCATAATTGACACCTCTCCATTATTAATCTGGTTTAATGTCACCTTACAATAGCAAGGTGACATTAACCCTTCATTACCCCATATCCCACCGCTACACGGGAATGGGAAGAGAGTGGCCAAGTGCCAGAATAGGCGCATCTTCCAGATGTGCCTTTTCTGGGGTGGCTGGGGGCAGATGTTTTTAGCCAGGGGGGGGGGCAATAACCGTGGACCCTCTCCAGGCTATTAATATCTGCCCTCAGTCACTGGCTTTTCTACTCTGGCGGAGAAAATTGCGTGGGAGCCCACGCCAATTTTTTCCGCCAATTAACCCTTTAATTTAATAGCTAGAACGCCCAAATTTTGCACATACACACTACTAACATTAGTAGTGTGGAATCTGCAAAAAAATGGGAATATGACATGGTTTACTGTATGTAAACCATGTCTCATATCATGTCGGGTTTTGGAAGGAGATAGCAAAAGCCGGCAATTGAATTACCGGCTTTTAAGCTATCTCGTGCTGGATGAAATATTAATATATATATATGTGTCTCACTAACATATATATATCTATAATATAACGCTGGGAGCGTCACTCTGTCCGAAGCCTTTATAAACTGCGCCGGCGCAAGCGCCGGCGCAGTCTGGGCCTCATAGAGTGAAGCTCCCGGGACATCGCGGTATGCGTTCACACTGAACGCACACCGCGATCTCCAACAGAGAAGCAGGGACTGCCAGGCGGGTGAGTATCGGCCATATTCACCTGTCCTGCGGTCCACCGCTGAGTGCCGCCATCTTCCCGGTCTTCGGCCTGTGACCTTCAGTTCAGAGGGCGCGATGACGAGCTTAATGCGCGCCAGCGCCGCCCTCTGACTGAACAGTCACAGCCAGGAGACCGGGAAGATGGCGGCGCCCAGCGGTGGAACGCAGGACAGGTGAATATAGTAAGTGCTGGGGGGCCTGAGCTGGCGGCGATATCGGCACCTGACCCCCACAGCGCGCCGGTGTCCCGCCTGCTCAGGCCCCCGGATGGGTGCAGCACATGACAGGATGGGGACGCAGGATGGGTGCAGCACACACAGCACCAGCACCAAAATGAAAGGAGCATTGAAACTCACCTTCCTCCAGCTCTTCAGTGAGAGCCAAAATGGGCTAGACCCCTTACTTTGCAGTCTCCTGCTAATTAAAATCACCTGTGCCAAATGGGAGGAGTGCTGGTCCAAGAAGAAGACTAGAACATGCTTTGCAAAAAGGAAAAAAAAGAGCATGAACCACACATCCCAAAATCATACGTTGATCTAAAGCCGCTAGGCAAAAATTTATATCCAGCAGTGAGGCGCCCTCTGCTGGATGTCCTTCGAGCGTGGGAAAAAAATCAGAAAAGTTCCCAGGCTCGAGTTCATATGAGGACAACCAGCAGAGTGCGCCTCACCACGAATGAAGGTAACTATAGGTCATTGACCTAGTTTCCATTAATTTGCTGGGGTTTTACAGTCAGGAGCATAGCTGCATTATAGCAGAGCTCCTGGCTGTAAAAAAAATTAACCCCTTCAGATGGATTTACATCGTGGGACATGACAGATGTTGGTTTATTATTTTTTCTTTGTCACAGAGCGAGGGTCTTCAGGTGGATTACCTGAATAATAAAATATTAAAACAACATGTGTTTTTATTTCATTAAAAGACTTTTTAATAATGTGTTTGTGTTTTTTTTTAACCATTTCAGACTATTGGATTAATAATGGATAGGTGTCATAATTGACACCTCTCCATTATTAATCTGGTTTAATGTCACCTTACAATAGCAAGGTGACATTAACCCTTCATTACCCCATATCCCACCGCTACACGGGAATGGGAAGAGAGTGGCCAAGTGCCAGAATAGGCGCATCTTCCAGATGTGCCTTTTCTGGGGTGGCTGGGGGCAGATGTTTTTAGCCAGGGGGGGGGGCAATAACCGTGGACCCTCTCCAGGCTATTAATATCTGCCCTCAGTCACTGGCTTTTCTACTCTGGCGGAGAAAATTGCGTGGGAGCCCACGCCAATTTTTTCCGCCAATTAACCCTTTAATTTAATAGCTAGAACGCCCAAATTTTGCACATACACACTACTAACATTAGTAGTGTGGAATCTGCAAAAAAATGGGAATATGACATGGTTTACTGTATGTAAACCATGTCTCATATCATGTCGGGTTTTGGAAGGAGATAGCAAAAGCCGGCAATTGAATTACCGGCTTTTAAGCTATCTCGTGCTGGATGAAATATTAATATATATATATGTGTCTCACTAACATATATATATCTATAATATAACGCTGGGAGCGTCACTCTGTCCGAAGCCTTTATAAACTGCGCCGGCGCAAGCGCCGGCGCAGTCTGGGCCTCATAGAGTGAAGCTCCCGGGACATCGCGGTATGCGTTCACACTGAACGCACACCGCGATCTCCAACAGAGAAGCAGGGACTGCCAGGCGGGTGAGTATCGGCCATATTCACCTGTCCTGCGGTCCACCGCTGAGTGCCGCCATCTTCCCGGTCTTCGGCCTGTGACCTTCAGTTCAGAGGGCGCGATGACGAGCTTAATGCGCGCCAGCGCCGCCCTCTGACTGAACAGTCACAGCCAGGAGACCGGGAAGATGGCGGCGCCCAGCGGTGGAACGCAGGACAGGTGAATATAGTAAGTGCTGGGGGGCCTGAGCTGGCGGCGATATCGGCACCTGACCCCCACAGCGCGCCGGTGTCCCGCCTGCTCAGGCCCCCGGATGGGTGCAGCACATGACAGGATGGGGACGCAGGATGGGTGCAGCACATACCAGGATGGGGAAGCAGGATGGGTGCAGCACATGACAGGATGGGGACGCAGGATGGGGACACAGGATGGGTGCAGGACATGACAGGATGGAGGCGCAGGATGGGTGCAGCACATGACAGGATGGGGACGCAGGATGGGTGCAGCACATGACAGGATGGGGACGCAGGATGGGTGCAGCACATGACAGGATGGGGACGCAGGATGGGTGCAGCACATAACAGGATGGGGACACAGGATGGGTGCAGCACATGACAGGATGGGGACGCAGGACGGGTGCAGCACATGACAGGATGGAGACCATATACCAATGTCCCCGCCTGCTCAGGCCCCCGGATGGGTGCAGCACATGACAGGATGGGGACGCAGGATGGGTGCAGCACATGACAGGATTGGGATGCAGGATGGGTGCAGCACATGACAGGATGGGGATGCAGGATGGGTGCAGCACATGACAGGATGGGGATGCAGGATGGGTGCAGCACATGACAGGATGGGGACGCAGGATGGAGCAGCACATGACAGGATGGGGACGCAGGATGGAGCAGCACATGACAGGATGGAGACCATATACCAATATAAATGCTCGCCACCCGGGCGTAGAACGGGTTCAATAGCTAGTATATATATATATATATATATATAAATATATACACAGTACATATGTTTTTATTATTTTTTGAGCACATGGATCCCTTGTATATCCGTATGTCGGTTTTGCAAGCCTGCGAGAAAATCTCGCAGTACGGATGCCATACGGAGGATGCCATGCGCAAAATACGCTGACACACCCTGCCTACGGAGGATATACGGACCACTATTTTGGGGACTTTTCTGCGTATTACGGCCGTAAATTACGGACCGTATTTTTATATGCTGAGTGTGACGCCGGCCTTAGACAATTATATAGTAGATTCCTTCCAATGATTTTACAAAGGACCAGGGGACATTCATTATGTGTGGAAAGGCAATTCCACATCTAAATAGGAAAAGGTTCCTTGCAGTGAGAACAGTCAGACTGGAATACCTGAGGTAATAATAGAAGATACTATATTCACATTTATAAAAAGGCTAGATGCTTCTCTCACAACCAAATGGAATATTGGATTGCAAATAATCTGGTGACAGAGAAAGTATAACTGGAGGAGAAAAGTTGAACTTGATGAAGTCTTTTTTAACCTATGAAACTATCACTTAGGCCAGAGTCACACCAGTGTATAACATTTGATGTGAGAACATTGGATGCGATATGCTAATGACCCTCGGCTCCTGCTCAGCTGCGAGTGTCAGTGCACTGTACGCTGATCATCTTGCATCATAGAATCACAGCACAGGTGTGGAGGAGACAGGGAAAATAATTTCTCCGTCTCCTCCAATGCCTGATTATCAGACTGCACTGGGATGGCCACTGAGTTCAGTCTGATGTTTTACACGCACCCATAGACTTGTATGGGTGCGTGCGACCTGAGTTACATTACATAGCACTTGGCCGTGTTATACACTGGTGTGACCCCGACCTAAGGGTTATATGTCCATATTTACACTGGTTTTCAAATTCAGAACATCAGCCTTGTCAGGTCCTAGAGATCTGTTTTCATGTTTGCAGTTCGCATTGTGAAATCTAATTTGTGAAGAATATTATACCTATCGCATCTATTTGCTCATCTCTAATTACCAGCAAGAATGACCTTCATTGTAATATCCACAGGAGTTTCTAATCACAGCACAGAGTATTTTGGCATTGTTTATGCAAATTAGATTTACCAGTAAAAAAAAGATGGACATAATTGAATCGCCTAAGAATGAAGATCTTGAGATAGTCCTTAATTATTGTGCACAGCTGTACAAAGCACCTCTCTGCATAATGAAAACATAATCATGATGAACATTAATTAGCAAACTAATTGCTGTTTCCTTTTTCTACAGGTACGAGAGCTCAGCTTTAGACAACTATTTAAAGGGGTTGTAAAGAAAAACATGGATATTTTTTATTAACAGGAAAAAGCCTCTTCACAGGTTGTGTCTAGTATCTCAGCTCAGCTCCACTGGAATGATCACCCACAACCTGTGGACAGGTACAACAAATTTGAAAGGGCATTACACAAATTAAAAGTTATCCCTTATCCACCTTCACAAAATGCACAGTATGAGCCGCATGACGACACATTGTACTAAATTTGATCTATACTATGTGACAAGTTGACAACGCTTATTTTAGAGCATGTGAACAGTGATGAGAGGAAATGGTTGGATGAATCAATAGTAAGCTCAAAGGATTTTAGTGTCTTTGCAGTAGAAAAAGTAAGGAGGCCTAACACTGGACCAATTTGGACGAGACAAATGCTGACAATGGAAGCTTATTGGATTCTCTATTTTGCAACTAGACTCTCTGAGGCTTAAATTATAAAAATGATTTGCTGCACATGAATTAGCTTAATAATCATTTTGATGTTTTGGTTATTCAGTAGTTGATATGTGTACAGTAACAAATAATAATTAAATGCTTACATGGGTTAATATTTCCTTAAAGATTATTTGTGAGAATAGGTTACAATAGGGTTTTAGATGCACAATCATTTAAAGAATTAAAGGGTTATTCTCAAGTTGTCTCTTGTGCAGCTTAGAGCTATGCAGTCTCCTTACTTCCAGGCAGTGTAGGCTCCTCCACCTTGAGTAACAGTTCTGGTGAGCAGATTTATAAGGCCGAAGTCACAATACCGTAGAATACAGCTGATTGCTATGCGAGAAAACATTCCATAACACTCGGCCCAGTGTTAATCTATGGGGCAGCTCTCACATCAGTGTTTTTTTTTCTCAGGCATATTCAACATGCATGTAAAATCACAGCAGGCTGCGATTGGCACCGAGACTCGCCAATGCAAACCTACCGGGGCCAAAGTGGCTAGGGCCAAAGTTTATAGCCTGGGAAGGGGGTAATAACCATGGAGCTTTCCAGGCTATTGATATCAGGTCACAACTGTACACTTGACTTAACCTTTACTGGCTATTAAAATGGGGGACCCTAAATAAATGATGAAAAGTCCCCCTATAATTAATAACCAGCAAACGCTATGCAGACAGTTGTGGGCTAATATTAATAGCCTAGTAAGGGGCCATGGATACTGGACCCCCAACCTAAACATATAAGATCTCAGCCACCCCATAAAAGGTGCCTTTATAAGATGTGTCAATTCAGGCACTTAGTCTCACTCTTCCCACTTGCCCTGTAGCGGTGGCAAGTGGGGTGATATCTGGGGGTGGTTGATGTCACCTTTGTATGGCCAGGTGACATCAAGCCCCGAGGTTAGTAATGGAGAGGAAAGAATGACACAGACTCCGTTAATAAATCTTATTTAAAACACATCATAAAAATAGCCTCACCAAAACCTTGTCAAATGATAAATGCACTAGCAGGATGCAGTAGGCCCCACTGATAAAGGCTGGAGCAGCACAGAGGCAAACTACTGATGAGAACAACCACCCACTCACCTAAATAATGGAGAGGTTGGCTGCCTAGTAGCAACTTGGTGTTTCTGTGTGGTGCATATATATAGTGCTGGACAGCCCACCTGCTAATACTATGGGTGTGATCAATTGGCTGTTATCCAGACCCTTTGCATCACACTTACCTGTGTGACTGGCGTCCTATGCAAGCCCTATCTGTGTGCATTTTTGCTAATAGGCAGCTAACCCCTCCATTATTTAAGTGAGTGGCTAGTTGTTCTCATCAGTAGCATGCACCTGCTCCAGACTTTATTAATGGGGGCCTACTGCATCCTGCTAGTACATTTGTCATTTGACAAGGTTTTGGTGAGGCTGTTTTTTATGATGTGTTTTTTCTTTCAGTTTCTCTGTTACCTAAATCATAATTAAGCTATACTCACGCCCTCGCCCATTCCACCGACACAATTGTCTCCTGCAAAAGAATTTAAATAAACAAACAACAATATTCCTCACCTTTCCACAGTGAAGATGGTAATCCATTTGTCCCACGAAGGGTCTAGCTCTGCTACGTCTAGATGGCAGCTGCATGATGCGACCATACAGCCTGTCATCCAACAGTCTCCCTGTTAACTCCTATTAAGTGTCTGAGGGCACTGCGAGTATGAGAAAGTTCTACTGCTCGCAGTGCCATCAGACAGGTACTGGAAGTTCACAGCCAATGAGCTCACTTCACCTTTCTGACGTCAGCGCAAGTGCCATGGGAAAAATACCCGCTGCGCTAGTGAGGCGCCAACCAGGGCAGTGGGATACTAGGTCCGGTCGCACTTAAAGTGGATGTCATGGTGGCTGCGACCCGGTCCGTGGCCCTGGACGCCCAATTAAAGGTAAAAGCTCTTTTAAAGGAATTTGTATTGAAGTTTGTGTTTGTGATGCCACCTGTGGTTCTCGGTCAATAGGGACTGACGCTGCTTAAAGGGGTCCCCTGGGGTGATGTTGCTGCAGCATAGATGGTGACAGTTCTCACAGGTGAAGCAGGGTCCCCAGGGCTCCTGGTATGCTGGGGAGAGATGGTGTATGCCTGCAAATAAATGGAGGACACAGAGTTGTAACGTCTTTACCTGGTTTACTGAGGGTATCAGTCCACAGTCCAGCGTAGGAGGAAAAGGTGGTGATGTGGTCCGGCCAGCCTGGAGGCAAAGGTGATCCCTCTCCCAAGTGAGGTCTGAAAGCCTTCCTACTCGCGCTCGTATGCGAGGTCCTTGCTGCCTGTGACTTCCATACAAAGTCCTCTCTCTCCTGTCCTGGGACAGTTATCTGTATGATGGGCAATGTGAGCCTTTTTATAGGGTCTCTATCACGACCTGGGCTCCTAAAATACTGCTGCACCTTCAGGTGTGGATGCGGGCAAATTACATAAAGTCATATGTCCTCCGGTTCTGCCGTGCGACCTGGAGTACAACACAGCCTCGGGCTCCCGGTGCCCGGTTCCTGCGCTTTGCCTCTAAGAGTGCCCGGTCACAGTTCCCCTCTGAGCCCCTTTCCTTCCTCTGTGCTTCTTTCCTCAGATGCTTCATTACATTCAACCCCTCGGGTTCTCTTCCTTTCATTAAGCTGCAGCTCAGTCCTTGCTGCATGGCTCCGCAGTCTGTTCCCCACTCCTCTCCCTTCACTGTCTGCTCTAGACTAAACTAACTCCTCGTCCAGACCAGAACACTTAACCCCTTCATGGCCTTGGAATTTTCCGTTTTTCCATATTCGTTTTTCGCTCCCCTCCTTCCCAGAGCCATAACTTTTTTATTTTTCCATCAAAATGGCCATGTGAAGGCTTATTGTTTGCACGATGAGTTGTACTTTTGAACGACGTCATTTGTTTTACCATGTTGCGTACTAGAAAACGTGAACAAAATTCCAAGTGCCGTGAAATTGGAAAAAAAGTGCAATCCCAGCTTTTTTACTAGGTTCACTAAATGCTCAAACTGACCTACCATTATGATTCTCCAGGTCATTATGAGTTCATAGTTCAGTAAATAAGGCAGCACACTGCAGCGCTAAAACATGTAAACTTGAAATGCGAAATTTGAACTGCATTACTGCACTAGAAATTTGAAAAATGAGAGCGTTTAGCGCATAAAAATGGCCAATTTTATGTGTACCTGGTAGCCCCTCCACGGCATCTCTCTTATACCAGGTCCTAAACTTGCCTTACCTCACTGAGAATAAACGTCTCCATCTGAATGGGTACATGTGAAACCTCTTCCTAGACTAAAATTCTCTCCTTATTTACTGAACTATATACGAGTTGGCGACTCTAGGTTCAGCACCTGTTCACACTTAGTCTATGTTTGGATGTACCGGTCAGGTTTTTGAAATGTATTCTTTAGCCTTCTGATCGTGCACTCCGCCTCCTAGCCTACAGGTGTTTTAATTACAGCAGGTCCAATACCCCTCCACAGAGAGAGATAATTTTAGTCTAGGAAGAGGTTTCACATGTACCCATTCAGATGGAGATGTTTATTCTCAGTGAGGTAAGGCAAGTTTAGGACCTGGTATAAGACAGATGCCGTGGAAGGGCTACCAGGTACACATAAAATTGGCCATTTTTATGCGCTAAACGCTCTCATTTTTCATATTTCTAGTGCAGTAATGCAGTTCAAATTTCGTATTTCAAGTTTACATGTTTTAGCGCTGCAGTGTGCTGCCTTATTTACTGAACTATATACGAGTTGGCGACTCTAGGTTCAGCACCTGTTCACACTTAGTCTATGTTTGCATGTGCCGGTCAGGTTTTTGAAATGTATTCTTTAGCCTTCTGATCGTGCACTCCGCCTCCTAGCCTACAGGTGTTTTAATTACAGCAGGTCCAATACCCCTCCACAGAGAGAGAGAATTTTAGTCTAGGAAGAGGTTTCACATGTACCCATTCAGATGGAGACGTTTATTCTCAGTGAGGTAAGGCAAGTTTAGGACCTGGTATAAGAGAGATGCCGTGGAGGGACTACCAGGTACACATAAAATTGGCCATTTTTATGCGCTAAACGCTCTCATTTTTCATATTTCTAGTGCAGTAATGCAGTTCAAATTTCGTATTTCAAGTTTACATGTTTTAGCGCTGCAGTGTGCTGCCTTATTTACTGAACTATATACGAGTTGGCGACTCTAGGTTCAGCACCTGTTCACACTTAGTCTATGTTTGGATGTGCCGGTCAGGTTTTTGAAATGTATTATGAGTTCATAGACACCAAACATGTCTAGGTTCATTTTTACCTAAGTGGTGAAAAGAATTCCAAACCTTGCGAAAAAAAAATTGCGCTATTTTCCGATACCCGTAGCGTCTCCATTTTTTGTGATCTGGGATCAGTTAAGGGCTTATTTTTTGCATGCCAAGCTGAAATTTTTAATAATACCATTTTGGTGCAGATAAGTTCTTTTGATCGCCCATTACTGCATTTTAATGCAATGTCGCGGTGACCAAAAAAACTTAATTCTGGCGTTTCACTGAGGCTGCACTCGCAGCAGCTCATTCACCAGTGGTTCTCAGCCTGGACGGTAGCATCTTGGCACTGTCCAGGTTGAAAACCCCAGACATGGATTACGGCATGGGACAGAATGACTGACAGGTAAGGGATATTGTTGTTTTTTTTATTTTTAGTTTATTACAGGAGAACAAGGGCTTCGGTGGAAAAGGTGTTTGGTGAGTATAACTGTGTTTGTTACATTTAAATAAAAAAAGTAAAAGCTATTACTTTTTGGTTCGGGTTCACCCATCTCTATATGGGGCCCACACTGTATGGAACATTATATGAGACCAATTCTTTATGGAGCATTATATAAGGGCCATTTTGTATGGAGCAATATATGGGGCTCATTCTGTATGGAGCATTATATGGGTGCCATTATATACTGTATTGAGGACTATATACTGTAGATGGAAATTGACTTTAGTAAAGGGTACACTGCTGAGGACAGTTTATACTGGTGGGGTACAATTATCAATATCTTGTTTACCTCTAATGCTACCAGTACTGAAACCCTGAAACCTGTGGACCCTCGATCACCTGAATCCCCTCTGCTGTATGGTATTGTAGAATTTACAATAGATATCACTCATGTATTGTAAGGAGTAAGTGAAATCTTTGGCATTGTACTATATCTATATTTCTTATCTGTGCATCATGAATCGTGGAATGTGTTAAAGGGACCCACAAAAGAGTCTTTTGCTTGGGGCCCACAAAAACCTGGAGCCAGCCTTGACAAGAAGAACCACCCCAAGGCACATTCTACATAAGCTTCATCAAAGAGGTTTAATACTGTGTGAAGTGAGAGGGTATTAAATTCCAACACTGACCAATAAAGAGTTCACCGCTTAATAGAGCAGCTAGGTTCAGTGCTCACTTTGATGGTATCAAACATCCAACATCCCCAAGGTCAGAGTACCACTTTACATGTCCATGTCCTCCTGAAATGTGTCAGAGGGTGAGAAAGGTTCACAGGATGCTGGAGGGACATATCACCCTTGAGACCAGGATGGTAGTAAATCAGAACAAGCACACTCTGCTCATCACTGGAAAATGACACTCAGTATACATTTCTGAAAGTATGGATAGACTGTACCAAAAGGACAGATGCAACCAGATAGGTTAAAAGATCTTGTGAAGCCCTGTTTTGATTGGTTAGGTCTGTTTTACTAGTATAGGTGAACACAATATTAGGCAGGTAATTTTATTGTTATGACTGACCTTTTTTTGCTCATTTTTATTTTCTAGATTAATATTCCATGAACTCCCAGACTGGGAACCATGTGGACACCATGGCTCTCTGACCGGCAGTGATGATTTTACAGTCGATTAGAAGCAGTGTTTGCTGTGCTGTCACATGACGGCTAGTGTTGAGCATTCCGATACCGCAAGTATCGGGTATCGGCCGATATTTGCGGTATCGGAATTCCGATACTGAATTCCGATACTTCCCGCGTATCGGATACCGGAATCGGAAGTTCCCAGAATTCAAATTGAACGCAGCAGCCAATGAGGAATGAATGAAAGTGTGGGCACATCCTGTTTAGCATGGTGGGCATGTAAGTACTGGCAAGGCTTGGATTGGCTGCTGAAATGATGTCACTCTGCACTATAAAAAAGCGCTGCCGCCATTTTGCGCTCACTCTGCTGTGATTTCAGTTAGGGACAGGACGCTGTGTTCTAACTGAGGGCCAGTTGAGCTAGCTAATTGCTTTATTTTCCTTTCCAAAGGCTAATTTAGCAAAACGCTGTGTGTTCTTCACTGTTCACCTTGCTCTTGCCTTGCAGCGCTGTTTTAACAGCGTTCTGCAAGGTCTCTGTGTGTGTGTGTGTGCAGCTCACTCTGTAGTCTGTGTGCAGCCATATACCCGGTTGTATTCAGCTCAGGGGGGGTTCACACTGCCTCACACAGTTGTTCTTTTTTGCTCTTAGTGCAGCCTGCTGCACATTTTTTCTCAAATTTCCTATTAGTGTTTTTCCACCAGTCTCCAGCTCTATTGTGGAAAAACACTACATAGGATAACCTAGAGGGGGGTTTTTGGGCCTTGCAGCGCCGTTTACGGCTGTCTGCACGGTCTCCGTGTGAGCCCAGCTCGCCCTGTAGTCTGTGTGCAGCCATAGCCGGTTGGATTCAGCTCAGGGTTCGTTACTGGCTCATACCTTGAGAAAAATTTTCCTTTTTTTCAAATAGTGCAGCCTGTTTAAAATTTGAAAAAAAAAATTCCTATTAGTGTCTTTCCACTCGTATCCAGCTAAATAGTGGAAAAACACTATATAGGATAACCTAGAGGAGGGTTTTTTGGCCTTGCAGCGCCGTTTACGGCTGTCTGCACGGTCTCCGTGTGAGCCCAGCTCGCCCTGTAGTCTGTGTGCAGCCATAGCCGGTTGGATTCAGCTCAGGGTTCGTTACTGGCTCATACCTTGAGAAAAATTTTCCTTTTTTTCAAATAGTGCAGCCTGTTTAAAATTTGAAAAAAAAAATTCCTATTAGTGTCTTTCCACTCGTATCCAGCTAAATAGTGGAAAAACACTATATAGGATAACCTAGAGGAGGGTTTTTTGGCCTTGCAGCGCCGTTTACGGCTGTCTGCACGGTCTCCGTGTGAGCCCAGCTCGCCCTGTAGTCTGTGTGCAGCCATAGCCGGTTGGATTCAGCTCAGGGTTCGTTACTGGCTCATACCTTGAGAAAAATTTTCCTTTTTTTCAAATAGTGCAGCCTGTTTAAAATTTGAAAAAAAAAATTCCTATTAGTGTCTTTCCACTCGTATCCAGCTAAATAGTGGAAAAACACTATATAGGATAACCTAGAGGAGGGTTTTTTGGCCTTGCAGCGCCGTTTACGGCTGTCTGCACGGTCTCCGTGTGAGCCCAGCTCGCCCTGTAGTCTGTGTGCAGCCATAGCCGGTTGGATTCAGCTCAGGGTGCGTTACTGCCTCATACCTTGAAAAACAATTTCCTTTTTTTCAAATAGTGCAGCCAGTTTAAAATTTGAAAAAAAAAATTCCTATTAGTGTCTTTCCACTTGTATCCAGCTAAATAGTGGAAAAACACTATATAGGATAACCTAGAGGAGGGTTTCTTGGCCTTGCAGCGCCGTTTACGGCTGTCTGCACGGTCTCCGTGTGATTTAAACTAGCTCTGTAGCCCGATCTGCACCAAAAAAAAGGTTAAGTTCACCAAACACAACTTACACTTGTGTAGGCCACATTTGAAAAATAATAAAGTTTAGTCCACAATTTACAACATTAGTGTTTCTTACACCTGTTAGGAGGAGCATTACAGGAATAAGCACACTAAGGCCTTAGTACTTTTCTGCTTATCTTTATCTGTCAACCAAGATGAAGAGGGCAGGGAGTAAGGCACGTGGGCGTGGGCGCGGAGCAGGGAGAGGAGCAGGGAGAGGACGTGGTGATTCTGTGCCTGCTGCGGGCGCCGGTGACTCGTCGTCACTCAGTTTCAGCAGGGAACAGTCCTTCATGCGCAGCTTTGTCGGAGAGCGCCGTGCACCGCTGCTGCGTGAAGACCAAATTGAAGCCGTTGTCGGGTGGATGGCAGCTAACGCCTCGGCATCGACTTCAGTTAGTGCCACATCCTCTCAGGCACAGAGCACTGGAGAGCAGCCATCTGTCTCTTCACCACCTGCCAAATTGGCCAGGCAGTCAGAGAGCCCAGGACAGGAGCCGTCTCTACTTCTGTTCTCTGAATCTCTTGGCTTGGAAACAGGGGGCCAGCCAAGCAGCATTGGAGAAATGGAAGAAGAGGCAGTGTGCAGTGATGCCCAACACCTTTTTCTCTCTGACTCTGAAGAGGCAGGTGGGCCAGTGCCTCCGGTGACCACAGCGCAGTACGCATCTGATGATGAAACTCAGGTGCCGCTTTCTCGTGCGTACTGTGCTGCTGAGACTACCCAGGAGGAGCAGTTGGTGGCAGAGGGTAGTGGAGATGATGAGGTCCTTGACCCATCGTGGCGTGAGGAACAGGAAGGTGGTGGGAGCAGCTCAGAGGAAGAGCTTCCTCTTACGGGCCAAAGAGGGAGAGGGAGGGGGAAGACTGCGGAGCCTGTAGCCTCCACTTTGGCACCCGTTAGGAGCCTGTCTCTTTCCAAAGCCAAAAAGGGCGCTCCCAAGACTTGCAGTGCCTGGTCCTTTTTTGACACAGTTGCAGATGACATTTGTTTTGTCAAATGCAAGCTGTGTCATCATAAAGTAAAAAGAGGGAAAAATGTCAGCAACCTCAATACCACAAATATGTGGAAACATGTGCGGACCAGGCACGCGGTGGAGTTACAGAAACACACTGAAGATGTAGGCCAACCAACAGCGGCAGCTACCACCTCTTCAGCTCGTGTTGCCTCTTCCTCCAGCTCACGCACAGCTGGTTTGGCTTCCTCCCAGAGACCTTGTGTAATTCCACCCACAGCACCACCTTCCCAGTCATCCTCACACTCCCAGTCTACTCTACAGCCATCGGTAGTACAGGCATGGGAGAAAAGGCGGGCATTCTCGGCCAACCACCCCCGAGCACAGGCTCTGAATGCAGGCATTGCCAAACTGTTGTCCCTGGAAATGCTCTCGTTCAGGCTGGTGGAGACTGACAGCTTCCGTGACTTGATGGCATTGGCAGTCCCACAGTACAAGGTGCCCAGCCGCTTTTACTTCAGCAGGCAGGCTGTCCCTGCCCTGCACAGGCATGTTGAGGCAAACATAAAACATGCGCTACTGAACGCCGTCAGTAGCAAGGTCCACCTCACCACCGATGCGTGGACCAGTCAGCATGGACAGGGGCGATATGTTTCCCTCACTGCCCATTGGGTTAATGTTGTTGAGCCAGGTACAGATCGTGCGAGTGGCGCAGGACGTGTCCTGCCCACTCCAAGGATTGCAGGAATCCAGTCTGTACGCATCGACTCCTCCTCTTACACCAGTTCCTCTGATTCCTCTCTGCAGGATCCGTCACAGTCCACCCCCACATGGACCCGTGAACGTTTACCTATGACCGACATGAGCACAGCCGTGGCCAAACGTCAGCAGGCCGTCTTGAAACTAGTTTCATTGGGGCATCGAAGCCACACAGCGCAGGAGCTCTGGAATGCCATAAAGCAGGAGAGCGATGTGTGGTTACTGCCAGCGAATCTCCAGCCAGGCATGGTAGTGTGTGACAATGGCCGAAATCTGGTGGCAGCTTTGGCCCTTGGCAACCTCACTCACATCCCATGTCTGGCACATGTGCTCAATTTGGTTGTGCAGAGTTTTCTGAGGGACTATCCGGATCTTGATGCCCTGCTGCACAAGGTCCGCCTAGAGTGTGCTCACTTGCGGCGTTCCAGCTTGGCCAGATCCCGCATTGCTGCTCTGCAGCGCCGATTCCGCCTTCCGGAACACCGCATCATATGTGACCTACCTACCCGGTGGAATTCCACGTTACATATGTTGGAGCGGTTGTGTGAGCAGCAGCAAGCAGTTATGGAGTACCAGCTGCATCAGGCGCAAAGAAGTCGCAGTCAGCGCCGATCAGACTTCACAACCACAGAGTGGGCCACTATGAAGGACGTCTGCCAGGTTTTGCGTCCTTTTGATTATTCCACGCGGATGGCAAGTGCAGATGATGCACTAGTCAGCATGACTGTCCCCCTTATCTGCCTGCTTCAGCAAACTTTGCAAGGGTTAAGGGATGATGTGGTGGAAGAGGTGGAGGATGAGGAGTCACCTTTTCCATCAGCTTCTGGAGAGTCAGCGCCACGTGGTTCCTCACAAAGGGGTACGCAGGGGCCAATTTGTGAGGAGGATGAGGAGGAGTCAATGGAGGAGGAAGAGCTCCGTCCAGAGGAGGGAGCGACACAATTGTCCAGTGGTCAGTGTGTACAGCGAGGGTGGGGTGATGACGAGCGGGCAGAGATCATGTCTCAAGCAGGGGACAGCGTTTCTGGGCCGGTTGGCACTCTGCAGCACATGGTGGATTTCATGCTGCAGTGCCTGAGAAACGACCGCCGCATCGACCACATTCTCAACATGCCTGATTATTGGGTGTTCACCCTCCTCGATCCTCGCTACCGGGACAACGTCCAAAACCTCATCCCTGCGTTGACCCGGGAGCGTAAATTGCGGGAGTACCACGACACACTGGTGAATTCCATCATCTTCTCCTGTCCAACTGAGAGGAGTGCTGCTAGTGCTTTACAAAGCAGCTCAGTGCGTCGAGGCAGTGGGGGAGGCTCTGCCCAAAGAGGGAGCAGAAGCAGTGCCTCTGCCCAAGGCAAGCCCAGTATGGCACAACTCTGGCACACTTTTGTGTGCCCGCCCCAAATGTCTACACCATCACCGGCGGCTCCAGTCAGCAGGAGGCAACGGTTCCGTCAGATGGTGACAGACTACATGGCTTGCCCTCTTACTGTACTCCCAGACGGCTCTTCCCCGTTCAAGTTTTGGGTCTCTAAGCTGGATACATGGCCAGAGCTAAGCCAGTATGCATTGGAGGTGCTGGCTTGCCCTGCGGCTAGTGTCTTATCGGAACGTGTCTTTAGTGCCGCAGGTGGTGTACTAACAGACCGTCGCATGCGACTATCCTCCGATAACGTTGACCGGCTTACTTTCCTGAAAATGAACCAGGCCTGGATCTCGCAGGAATTTGCCACTCCTCTGCCTGATTAAGTAATTGGGTGTCATCCAGGTCTCCTGCTGTGTTCATCTTTCTACCACCTGAACTGCTATTCCTGGGCTCCAACACCGCCAGTTGCGGCTCAGAAGTGCAGGCTGCACAGTAAAAACATACGACCCAGTGTTATTGGGTTTCAGTAACGTCAGCTGATCCCCAGCTGTGTAGCCGGCAATGTGTCCTGCGACCGCCACGCTGGCACAACAACCTAAATGTAAGGGAACCTGTCCCCCCCCCCCCCCCCGTCGTTTGTTACTGAAAGAGCCAGGAAAAGGTAGCTCTTTTTTTTTAGCTCTTTGCACACGCAGAACTTAACACTTATAAAATGTGTTCACTGATACCGTTATACCGTCCCGGAGCTGGGACTTTCCTTCGTAATGTGACGCAGCACAGCCGTCATTCCTACCCCCTTGGTGCCATGCGCTGCCTCCTCAGCGTTGTTTTAAGCTGTCACGGAGCCTGCGCTGTTCTGTTATCCCTTGGGCATGCCCTATTTGCGCTGCCTGTCTTCTGACATAATTTGGTGTCAGGCTGGCTGCGCCTGTGCGGCCGCGGTGCCCGAGATCCCGCCTCGCAGTGTCTTCTGATTGAGTCACACTGCGGGCCTGGGATCCATGGGCATGCGCAGTGCATATCTTCCCCTCGGGCTCTCGCTCATTTCCCTCCGCCTTCTTTAGACTGTGCGCCGTCAGCTGATCCCTAGCATGCCACGGCCGTGACACCGCACAGTCTGAAGAAGAGGGAAGGAGGGGAGTGAGAGTCGAGGTTATGCACTGTGCATGCCCATGGTTCCAAGGCCCGCAGTGGGATTACGTTAGATGAGACTGCGAGGTGGGATCTGGAGCAGCGTGGACGCACAGGCACTGACAGCCTGACACCAAATTATGTCAGAAGACAGGCAGCGCTAATTGGGCATGGCCAAGGGCTAACAGAACAGCGCAGGCTCCGTGGCAGCTTAAAACAACGCTGAGGAGGCAGCGCACGGCATCAAGGGGATAGGAATGACAGCTGTGCTGTGTCCCATTACGAAGGAAATTCGCACCTCCGGAACGGTTTAACGGTATAAAGGGACACATTTTTAGTGTTTACTTCGGTGTTTGCAAGGAGCATAATTAAAAGAGCAACCTTTTCCTTTTGCATCCTTAGTGCTGCACAACATGGCTCTTTCAGCTACAAACGTCTTGGGGGGGGGGGGGTTAAAGGTTTCCTTTCAACTTGCTCCAATCAGGCTTCGGCCTACACTCTGTTCCTCTGCTCCTCCTGCTGTCCCTGGGCTCTAACACCGCCAGTTGGTGCCTGGAAGTGCTGTGTGCACAGTCAACAGTCGCTCCTCTGTTATTGGGGTTCAGTAACGTCAGCTGATCCCCAGCTGTGTGTGCGGCAATACCTCCAATCTGCTCCTCCTGCTGTCCCTGGGCTCTAACACCGCCAGTTGGTGCCTGGAAGTGCTGTGTGCACAGTCAACAGTCGCTCCTCTGTTATTGGGGTTCAGTAACGTCAGCTGATCCCCAGCTGTGTATCCGGCAACGTGTCATGCGACCGCCACGCTGGCACAACTAAAATGTAAGGGGACCTGTCCCCCCCCCCCCCTAGGCGTTTGTTACTGAAAGAGCCACCATGTGCAGCACTAATACTGCACAAGGGAAAGGTCGCTCTTGAAATTATGCTCCTTGCAAACGCTGAACTACACACTCATGTAATGTGTCCCCTCACACCGTCCAACCGTCCCGGAGGTGGGACTTTCCTTTGTAATGTGACACAGCACAGCCGTCATTGCTACCCCCTTGGCACCGTGCGCTGCCTCCTTAGCGTTGTTTGATTCCGTCATGGACCCTGCGCTGTTATGTTATCCCTTGGCCATGCACAGTTTGCGCTGCCCGTCCTCTGACATCATTTGTTGTCGTCCTGGCTGCGCCTGTGCGTCCACGCTGCCCGAAATCACACCTCGCAGTGTCGTCTAATGTGATCCCACAGTGGGCCTGGTATCCATGGCCATGCGCAGTGCATATACTAGCCTCTCACTCCCCTTCTTCACGCTTCTTCAGACTAGGCGGCGTCAGCTGATCCCTAATAGCATGCCACGGCCGTGACGCCGCACAGTCTGAAGAAGCAGGAAGGAGGTGAGTGAGAGGCGATGATATGCACTGCGCATGCCCATGGATCCCTGGCCCGCAGTGGGACTACATTAGATGACACTGCAAGGTTGGATCTCGGGCAGCTTGGACGCACAGGCACTGCCAGCCTGACACCTACATGATGTCAGAAGACGGGCACCGCTAACTGTGCATGGCCAAGGGATAACATTACAGTGCGGGCTCCGTGACAGAACCAAACAACGTTGAGGAGGTGGTGCCCGGCACCAAGGGGGTTGGAATGACGGCTGTGCTGTGTCACATTACAAAGGAAAGTCCCACTTCCGGGATGGTTTGACGGTGTGAGGGGACACATTATATGAGTGTGTACTTCAGCGTTTGCAAGGAGCATAATTTTCGGAGCCACCATTTTCCATGTGCAGTATTACTGCTGTACAAGATGGCTCTTTCAGCAACAAATGCCTGGGGGGGGGGGTTAAAGGTTCCCTTTCAACTTGCTCCACTGCAGGCTTCGGCCTACACTCTGCTCCTCTTTGATTCCCTGGGTTTCAACACTGTCAGTTGCCACCTGGAAGTGTTGTCTACACAGAAAAAAACACTAGGTGATGTGTCAGTGGGGTTCAGCACCGCCAGCTGTTCCCCTGCTGTGTAGTCGGCAACGTGTCCAGCACAAGCCACGCTGGCACAACAGAACAAAAGCTGCCACCAGTGCAGGCTTCGGCCTACACTCTGCTCCTCTCCTCCTCCTGCTGACCCTGGGCTCAAACACCGCTAGTTTTTGCCCGGAAGTGCTAGCTGCACAGAGAAAAACACCAGCCAATGTGTTAGTGGGGTTCAGCAACGCCAGCTGTTCCCCTGCTGTGTAGCCGGCAACGTGACCTGCAAACGCCATGCAGGCACAGGAACTGAAATTAAAAGGGAACCTGGCCCCACCCCCCCAGGTGTTTCTATGTATAACAGCCACCTAGTACAGCAGTACTGCTGCATTTGTACAAGGTGGCTGACTTTTTCTCCTTGCCCACGTGGAACTCAACACGTACAAAATGTGTCTCATTGAGACCATTCCACTGTCCCTGAGGTGTGACTTTCCTTTGTAATGATACGCAGCACCCCCCTTGGTAGCGTTTCCCGTCTTTTGTCATCATGGTTAGCTGGCTGCGCCTGTGCATCCGCCCTGCTAGAAACAACGCCCCTCGTTGTCATATTTATTTTGTCAGCGAGGGTGTGGTTTATGGGCACGAGCAGTGCATATGTTCGCCTGTCTTAACTCATCTCCTTCCGCCTTCTTCAGACTGTGCGGCCTCCTGGCCGTGGTAGGCGATAAGGGATCAGCTGAGGCCGCCCAGTCTGGAGCCGGTGTAAGGACATGTGTAAGCGGCAAACCTATTTACTGCACAAGGCCACGAATCCCAGCCACGTAGTGTGATTGTTTGAAAACACACTGTGGGTCTGGGATTCATGTCCATCGCTAACCGCAACGGCCGACATGAAATGAGGTCAGAAGACAGGAAGCGCTCACAGCGCATGGCCAAGGGATCACAATAGCGCAGACTCCTGTACAGCAAATAACAACGCTCAGGAATCTGCGCCCAGTACCTAGGTGCAAATTTTGACACCTGTGCTGCGTCTCGTTAAAAAGACAAGTCACGCCTCCACAACTGTTTGACAGTATAATGGGCTAAATAGTGTACGTGTTTTAGTCAGCGTGTGCAAGGAGCAAAACAAATAGAGCAACCTTTTACTTGTGCAGCATTAATGCTGCACAAGGTGTGGCTCTTGTACCTTGCAACACCTGAGGGGGGGGTTAAAGGTAACCTTTGAAATTGGTTCAACTAGGCTTCGGCCTACACTCTGCTCCTCTCCTCCTCCTGCTGACCCTGGGCTCAAACAACGCCAGTTTCTGCCCGGACATGCTAGCTGCACAGAGAAAAACACCAGCCAATGTGTTAGTGGGGTTCAGCACCGCCTGCTGTTCCCCCGCTGTGTAGCCGGCATCGTGTCCAGCACAAGCCACGCTGGCACAACCGACCAAAAGCTGCCACCAGTGCAGGCTTCGGCCTACACTTTGCTCCTCTCCTCCTCCTCCTGCTGACCCTGGGCTCTAACACCGCTAGTTTTTGCCCGGACATGCAATCTGCACAGAGAAAAACACCAGTCAATGTGTCAGTGGGGTTCAGCAACGCCAGCTGTTCCCCTGCTGTGTAGCTTGCAACGTGACCTGCAAACGCCACGCAGGCACATGAACTGAAATTGAAGGGAGCCTGCCCCCCACCCACAGGTGTTTCTATGTATATCAGCCACCTTGTACAGCAGTACTGCTGCATTTGTACGAGGTGGCTGACTTTTTCTCCTTGCCCACGTGGAACTCAACACGTACAAAATGTGTCTCATTAGAGACCATTACAATGTCCCTGAGGTGTGACTTTCCTTTGTAATGACACGCAGCACCACCCTTGTTAGCGCTGCCCGTCTTTTGACATCATTGGTTAGCTGGCTGCGCCTGTGCATCTCCCCTGCTCGAAACAACGGCCCTCGGTGTCTTATTTTTTTGGACAGCGAGGGTGTGATTGATGGGCATGTGCAGTGCATATGTTTGCCTGTGTTCACTCATCTCCTTCCGCCTTCTTCAGACTGGGTGTCCTCATGGCCGCGGCAGGCGATAAGGGATCAGATGAGGCCGCCCAGTCTGAAGCAGGTGTAAGGACATGTGTGAGCGGCAAACATATTTAGTGCACCAGGGCACGAATCCCAGCACCGCAGTGTGATTTTTTAAAAACACACTGTGGGTCTGGGATTCATGTCCATCGCTAACCGCAACGGCCGACATGAAATGAGGTCAGAAGACAGGAAGCGCTCACAGCGCATGGCCAAGGGATCACAATAGCGCAGACTCCTGTACAGCAAATAACAACGCTCAGGAATCTGCGCCCAGTACCTAGGTGCAAATTTTGACACCTGTGCTGCGTCTCGTTAAAAAGACAAGTCACGCCTCCACAACTGTTTGACAGTATAATGGGCTAAATAGTGTACGTGTTTTAGTCAGCGTGTGCAAGGAGCAAAACAAATAGAGCAACCTTTTACTTGTGCAGCATTAATGCTGCACAAGGTGTGGCTCTTGTACCTTGCAACACCTGAGGGGGGGGTTAAAGGTAACCTTTGAAATTGGTTCAACTAGGCTTCGGCCTACACTCTGCTCCTCTACTCCTCCTGCTGACCCTGGGCTCAAACACCGCTAGTTTTTGCCCGGAAATGCTAGCTGCACAGAGAAAAACACCAGCCAATGTGTTAGTGGGGTTCAGCACCGCCAGCTGTTCCCCTGCTGTGTAGTCGGCAACGTGTCCAGCACAAGCCACGCTGGCACAACCGACCAAAAGCTGCCACCAGTGCAGGCTTCGGCCTACACTTTGCTCCTCTCCTCCTCCTGCTGACCCTGGGCTCAAACAACGCCAGTTTCTGCCCGGACATGCTAGCTGCACAGAGAAAAACACCAGCCAATGTGTTAGTGGGGTTCAGCACCGCCTGCTGTTCCCCCGCTGTGTAGCCGGCATCGTGTCCAGCACAAGCCACGCTGGCACAACCGACCAAAAGCTGCCACCAGTGCAGGCTTCGGCCTACACTTTGCTCCTCTCCTCCTCCTGCTGACCCTGGGCTCAAACAACGCCAGTTTCTGCCCGGACATGCTAGCTGCACAGAGAAAAACACCAGCCAATGTGTTAGTGGGGTTCAGCAACGCCAGCTGTTCCCCTGCTGTGTAGCTTGCAACGTGACCTGCAAACGCCACGCAGGCACATGAACTGAAATTGAAGGGAGCCTGCCCCCCACCCACAGGTGTTTCTATGTATATCAGCCACCTTGTACAGCAGTACTGCTGCATTTGTACGAGGTGGCTGACTTTTTCTCCTTGCCCACGTGGAACTCAACACGTACAAAATGTGTCTCATTAGAGACCATTACAATGTCCCTGAGGTGTGACTTTCCTTTGTAATGACACGCAGCACCACCCTTGTTAGCGCTGCCCGTCTTTTGACATCATTGGTTAGCTGGCTGCGCCTGTGCATCTCCCCTGCTCGAAACAACGGCCCTCGGTGTCTTATTTTTTTGGACAGCGAGGGTGTGATTGATGGGCATGTGCAGTGCATATGTTTGCCTGTGTTCACTCATCTCCTTCCGCCTTCTTCAGACTGGGTGTCCTCATGGCCGCGGCAGGCGATAAGGGATCAGATGAGGCCGCCCAGTCTGAAGCAGGTGTAAGGACATGTGTGAGCGGCAAACATATTTAGTGCACCAGGGCACGAATCCCAGCACCGCAGTGTGATTTTTTAAAAACACACTGTGGGTCTGGGATTCATGTCCATCGCTAACCGCAACGGCCGACATGAAATGAGGTCAGAAGACAGGAAGCGCTCACAGCGCATGGCCAAGGGATCACAATAGCGCAGACTCCTGTACAGCAAATAACAACGCTCAGGAATCTGCGCCCAGTACCTAGGTGCAAATTTTGACACCTGTGCTGCGTCTCGTTAAAAAGACAAGTCACGCCTCCACAACTGTTTGACAGTATAATGGGCTAAATAGTGTACGTGTTTTAGTCAGCGTGTGCAAGGAGCAAAACAAATAGAGCAACCTTTTACTTGTGCAGCATTAATGCTGCACAAGGTGTGGCTCTTGTACCTTGCAACACCTGAGGGGGGGGTTAAAGGTAACCTTTGAAATTGGTTCAACTAGGCTTCGGCCTACACTCTGCTCCTCTACTCCTCCTGCTGACCCTGGGCTCAAACACCGCTAGTTTTTGCCCGGAAATGCTAGCTGCACAGAGAAAAACACCAGCCAATGTGTTAGTGGGGTTCAGCACCGCCAGCTGTTCCCCTGCTGTGTAGTCGGCAACGTGTCCAGCACAAGCCACGCTGGCACAACCGACCAAAAGCTGCCACCAGTGCAGGCTTCGGCCTACACTTTGCTCCTCTCCTCCTCCTGCTGACCCTGGGCTCAAACAACGCCAGTTTCTGCCCGGACATGCTAGCTGCACAGAGAAAAACACCAGCCAATGTGTTAGTGGGGTTCAGCACCGCCTGCTGTTCCCCCGCTGTGTAGCCGGCATCGTGTCCAGCACAAGCCACGCTGGCACAACCGACCAAAAGCTGCCACCAGTGCAGGCTTCGGCCTACACTTTGCTCCTCTCCTCCTCCTGCTGACCCTGGGCTCAAACAACGCCAGTTTCTGCCCGGACATGCTAGCTGCACAGAGAAAAACACCAGCCAATGTGTTAGTGGGGTTCAGCAACGCCAGCTGTTCCCCTGCTGTGTAGCTTGCAACGTGACCTGCAAACGCCACGCAGGCACATGAACTGAAATTGAAGGGAGCCTGCCCCCCACCCACAGGTGTTTCTATGTATATCAGCCACCTTGTACAGCAGTACTGCTGCATTTGTACGAGGTGGCTGACTTTTTCTCCTTGCCCACGTGGAACTCAACACGTACAAAATGTGTCTCATTAGAGACCATTACAATGTCCCTGAGGTGTGACTTTCCTTTGTAATGACACGCAGCACCCCCATTGTTAGCGCTGCCCGTCTCCTGACATCATTGGTTGGCTGGCTGTGCCTGTGCGTCCCCCCTGCCCGACACAACGCCCCCCGTTGTCTCATATATTTTGACTGCGAGGGTGTGATTGATGGGCACGAGCAGTGCATATGTTCCCCTGTTTTCACTCCCCTCCTTCCGCCTTCTTCTGACTGTGCGGCCTCATGGCCGCGGCATGCGATAAGGGATCAGCTGAGGCCGCCCAGTCTGAAGCAGGTGTAAGGACATGTGTGAGCGGCGAACATATTTACTGCACAAGGCCACGAATCCCAGCACCGCAGTGTGACTTTAGGAAAAGCCACTGTGGGTCTGGGATTTATGGCCATCGTTAACCGCACCGGCCAACATGAAATGAGGTCATGAGACGGCCTGCACTAACAGGGTATTGCCAAGGGATAACACAAGAGCGCAGACTCCTGTACAGCAAATAACAACGCTCAGGAATCTGCGCCCAGTACCTAGGTGCAAATTTTGACACCTGTGCTGCGTCTCGTTAAAAAGACAAGTCACGCCTCCACAACTGTTTGACAGTATAATGGGCTAAATAGTGTACGTGTTTAATTCAGCGTGTGCAAGGAGCAAAATTAAATAGAGCAACCTTTGACTTGTGCATCATTAATGCTGTTCAAGGTGTGGCTCTTGTACCTTGCAACACCTGAGGGGGGGGTTTAAGGTAACCTTTGAAATTGGTTCAACTAGGCTTCGGCCTACACTCTGCTCCTCTACTCCTCCTGCTGACCCTGGGCTCAAACACCGCTAGTTTTTGCCCGGAAATGCTAGCTGCACAGAGAAAAACACCAGCCAATGTGTTAGTGGGGTTCAGCACCGCCAGCTGTTCCCCTGCTGTGTAGTCGGCAACGTGTCCAGCACAAGCCACGCTGGCACAACAGAACAAAAGCTGCCACCAGTGCAGGCTTCGGCCTACACTTTGCTCCTCTCCTCCTCCTCCTGCTGACCCTGGGCTCTAACACCGCTAGTTTTTGCCCGGACATGCAATCTGCACAGAGAAAAACACCAGTCAATGTGTCAGTGGGGTTCAGCAACGCCAGCTGTTCCCCTGCTGTGTAGCTTGCAACGTGACCTGCAAACGCCACGCAGGCACATGAACTGAAATTGAAGGGAGCCTGCCCCCCACCCCCCCAGGTGTTTCTATGTATAACAGCCACCTTGTACAGCAGTACTGCTGCATTTGTACAAGGTGGCTGACTTTTTCTCCTTGCACACGTGGAACTCAACAAGTACAAAATGTGTCTCATTACAGACCATTACAATGTCCCTGAGGTGTGACTTTCCTTTTTAATGACACGCAGCACCCCCATTGTTAGCGCTGCCCGTCTCCTGACATCATTGGTTGGCTGGCTGTGCCTGTGCGTCCCCCCTGCCCGACACAACGCCCCCCGTTGTCTCATATATTTTGACTGCGAGGGTGTGATTGATGGGCACGAGCAGTGCATATGTTCCCCTGTTTTCACTCCCCTCCTTCCGCCTTCTTCTGACTGTGCGGCCTCATGGCCGCGGCATGCGATAAGGGATCAGCTGAGGCCGCCCAGTCTGAAGCAGGTGTAAGGACATGTGTGAGCGGCGAACATATTTACTGCACAAGGCCACGAATCCCAGCACCGCAGTGTGACTTTAGGAAAAGCCACTGTGGGTCTGGGATTTATGGCCATCGTTAACCGCACCGGCCAACATGAAATGAGGTCATGAGACGGCCTGCACTAACAGGGTATTGCCAAGGGATAACACAAGAGCGCAGACTCCTGTACAGCAAATAACAACGCTCAGGAATCTGCGCCCAGTACCTAGGTGCAAATTTTGACACCTGTGCTGCGTCTCGTTAAAAAGACAAGTCACGCCTCCACAACTGTTTGACAGTATAATGGGCTAAATAGTGTACGTGTTTAATTCAGCGTGTGCAAGGAGCAAAATTAAATAGAGCAACCTTTGACTTGTGCATCATTAATGCTGTTCAAGGTGTGGCTCTTGTACCTTGCAACACCTGAGGGGGGGGTTAAAGGTAACCTTTGAAATTGGTTCAACTAGGCTTCGGCCTACACTCTGCTCCTCTACTCCTCCTGCTGACCCTGGGCTCAAACACCGCTAGTTTTTGCCCGGAAATGCTAGCTGCACAGAGAAAAACACCAGCCAATGTGTTAGTGGGGTTCAGCACCGCCAGCTGTTCCCCTGCTGTGTAGTCGGCAACGTGTCCAGCACAAGCCACGCTGGCACAACAGAACAAAAGCTGCCACCAGTGCAGGCTTCGGCCTACACTTTGCTCCTCTCCTCCTCCTCCTGCTGACCCTGGGCTCTAACACCGCTAGTTTTTGCCCGGACATGCAATCTGCACAGAGAAAAACACCAGTCAATGTGTCAGTGGGGTTCAGCAACGCCAGCTGTTCCCCTGCTGTGTAGCTTGCAACGTGACCTGCAAACGCCACGCAGGCACATGAACTGAAATTGAAGGGAGCCTGCCCCCCACCCCCCCAGGTGTTTCTATGTATAACAGCCACCTTGTACAGCAGTACTGCTGCATTTGTACAAGGTGGCTGACTTTTTCTCCTTGCACACGTGGAACTCAACAAGTACAAAATGTGTCTCATTACAGACCATTACAATGTCCCTGAGGTGTGACTTTCCTTTTTAATGACACGCAGCACCCCCATTGTTAGCGCTGCCCGTCTCCTGACATCATTGGTTGGCTGGCTGTGCCTGTGCGTCCCCCCTGCCCGACACAACGCCCCCCGTTGTCTCATATATTTTGACTGCGAGGGTGTGATTGATGGGCACGAGCAGTGCATATGTTCCCCTGTTTTCACTCCCCTCCTTCCGCCTTCTTCTGACTGTGCGGCCTCATGGCCGCGGCATGCGATAAGGGATCAGATGAGGCCGTCCAGTCTGAAGCAGGTGTAAGGACATGTGTGAGCGGCAAACATATTTACTGCACCAGGGCACGAATCCCAGCACCGCAGTGTGATTTTTTAAAAACACACTGTGGGTCTGGGATTCATGTCCATCGCTAACCGCAACGGCCAACATGAAATGAGGTCATAAGACAGGAAGCGCTCACAGCGCATGGCCAAAGGATCACAAGAGCGCAGACTCCTGTACAGCAACTAACAACGCTCAGGAAGCTGCGCCCATGCAAAAAGGTGTTTTCGACACCTGTGCTGCTTTTCTTTAAAAAGACAAGTCACGCCTCCACTACTGTTAAACAGTATAATGGGCTAAATAGTCTACGTGTTGCATTCAGCTTGTGCAAGTAGACAAATTAATAGAGCAACCTTTTACTTGTGCAGCATTAATGCTGCAGAAGGAGTGGCTCTTGTTCTTTGTAACACCTGAGGGGGGGTTAAAGGTAACCTTTGAAATTGGTTCAACTAGGCTTCGGCCTACACTCTGCTCCTCTCCTCCTCCTGCTGACCCTGGGCTGTAACAACGCTAGTTTTTGCCCGGAAATGCTAGCTGCACAGAGAAAAACACCAGCCAATGTGTTAGTGGGGTTCAGCAACGCCAGCTGTTCCCCCGCTGTGTAGCCGGCATCGTGTCCAGCACAAGCCACGCTGGCACAACCGACCAAAAGCTGCCACCAGTGCAGGCTTCGGCCTACACTTTGCTCCTCTCCTCCTCCTCCTGCTGACCCTGGGCTCAAACACCGCTAGTTTTTGCCCGGAAATGCTAGCTGCACAGAGAAAAACACCAGCCAATGTGTTAGTGGGGTTCAGCAACGCCAGCTGTTCCCCCGCTGTGTAGCCGGCATCGTGTCCAGCACAAGCCACGCTGGCACAACCGACCAAAAGCTGCCACCAGTGCAGGCTTCGGCCTACACTTTGCTCCTCTCCTCCTCCTCCTGCTGACCCTGGGCTCAAACACCGCTAGTTTTTGCCCGGAAATGCTAGCTGCACAGAGAAAAACACCAGCCAATGTGTTAGTGGGGTTCAGCACCGCCAGCTGTTCCCCTGCTGTGCAGCTTGCAACGTGACCTGCAAACGCCACGCAGGCACATGAACTGAAATTGAAGGGAGCCTGGCCCCCACCCCCAGGTGTTTCTATGTATAACAGCCACCTTGTACAGCAGTACTGCTGCATTTGTACAAGGTGGCTGATGTTTTCTCCTTGCCCACGTGGAACTCAACACGTACAAAATGTGTCTCTTTGAGACCATTCCACTGTCCCTGAGGTGTGACTTTCCTTTCTAATGATACGCAGCACCCCCCTTGGTAGCGCTTCCCGTCTTCTGACATCATTGGTTGGCTACTTGCGCCTGTTCGTCCGCCCTGCCTGAATAAAATGCTCCTCGTTGTCTTAATTATTTTGACTGCGAGGGTGTGATTGATGGGCACGAGCAGTGCATATCTTCGCCTGTCTTAACTCATCTCCTTCAGCCTTCTTCAGACTGTGCAGCCTCATGGCCGCGGCATGCAAGAAGGGATCAGCAGAGGCCGCCCAGTCTGAAGCAGGTGTAAGGACGTGTGTGAGCGGCCAAAATATTTACTGCTCAAGGCCACGAATCCCAGCACCGCAGTGTGGCTTTATGAAAAGACACTGTGGGTCTGGGATTTATGGCCATCGTTAACCGCACCGGCCAACATGAAATGATGTCATAAGATGGGCAGCGCTAACAGGGCATTGCCAAGGGATAACACAAGAGCGCAGACTCCTGTACAGCAAATAACAACGCTCAGGAAGCTGCTCCAAGCACCAAGGCGTTATTTTGGACACCTGTGCTGCGTCTCATCAAAAAACCAAGTCACGCATCCACTACAGTTTGACTGTAGAATGGGGTAAATTGTGTATGTCTTTCATTCAGCGTGTGCAAGTAGACAAATTAATAGAGCAACCTTTCACTTGTGCAGCATTAATACTGCACAAGGTGTGTCTCTTGTACTTTGTAACACCTGAGGGGGGGGTTAAAGGTTTCCTTTGAAATTGGTTCAACTAAGCTTCGGCCTACACTCTGCTCCTCTCCTCCTCCTCCTGCTTCAACACGGGCTCTAACATCGCTAGTTTTTGCCCGCAAGTGCTAGCTGCACAGAGAAAAACACACGCCATTGTGTTAGTGGGGTTCAGCAACGCCAGCTGTTCCCCCAGTGTGTAGCCGGCAAAGTGTCCTGCAAACGCAACGCAGACACAAAGCTGCCTCCAGTGCAGGCTTCGGCCTACACTCATCTCCCCCTGCTTACCCTTTGCTCCAACACCGCTAGTTGGGGCTCTAGGAAGACAATCTTTAATAGGCAAGGCAACGCATCCGGGTTCCAGCACCGCCAGCTGGTTCTCGGCAGTGTTCTTGTCACAGGTACTCCCTCGTGCCAAGCCTGGTTTCAGCACCGTCAGCTGTTTCCGGGTTGTGTCAAGCTCACTGAGACACCTATGCTTGCCTCGTCGTGGTGCGGTCGGGTTAGCCAACTCCAGGGTGCCTCCAGTTTAGGAGCTTCCTATGTGGGCTGCGTGAACTGGTAGTCAAGGCTGGTTCTGTAGTGCCAGTAGGCCCAGCTCCCCCTGTAGGACTGTTGGGGTTCGGTAACTGCGGCTGCCTCGCGGCCTAGCTGTTCTCTCCTCTCCTGTGGGCCTTGGGGTCCACCACCTGGTTCCAGCACCGTCAGCTGGTTCCGGGCCGAGCCTTTGGCTTAGGTGCCTCCTCCTGGGTATCCGAGTTCCGCCAACGCCAGGCGGTCCTTGGTAGTGCTTTTAAGCGCGGGCACCTACAGCTTAGTAACCGGGTTCCAGCACCGTCAGCTGGTCCTCGGTCGTGCCATTGGCTCTTGCACACTGGGGCAACGCATCCGGGTTCCAGCACCGCCAGCTGGTTCTCGGCAGTGTTTTTGTCACAGGTACTCCCTCGTGCCAAGCCTGGTTTCAGCACCGTCAGCTGTTTCCGGGTTGTGTCAAGCTCACTGAGACACCTATGCTTGCCTCGTCGTGGTGCGGTCGGGTTAGCCAACTCCAGGGTGCCTCCAGTTTAGGAGCTTCCTATGTGGGCTGCGTGAACTGGTAGTCAAGGCTGGTTCTGTAGTGCCAGTAGGCCCAGCTCCCCCTGTAGGACTGTTGGGGTTCGGTAACTGCGGCTGCCTCGCGGCCTAGCTGTTCTCTCCTCTCCTGTGGGCCTTGGGGTCCACCACCTGGTTCCAGCACCGTCAGCTGGTTCCGGGCCGAGCCTTTGGCTTAGGTGCCTCCTCCTGGGTATCCGAGTTCCGCCAACGCCAGGCGGTCCTTGGTAGTGCTTTTAAGCGCGGGCACCTACAGCTTAGTAACCGGGTTCCAGCACCGTCAGCTG